>NW_028234238.1:0-50818 GCF_037954235.1 Aulostomus chinensis
AAACACTATTTGTGACCTGTGATACAAAAATGCCATAACTTTTGTTCAAAGTGAGTTTTCTGTCAAGTTTCAACCTGAAAGCATAGAAAGATGCATAAACTTGAAGTTACAGCTTTATTTCAGTGAGTTTTCATCAAAATACAGGAGTTCTGCATGAAGTGTTCATTTTGGCCTTCTCTCGCTGAGAAAACACTATTTGTGACCTGTGATACAAAAATGCCATAACTTTTTTTCAAAGTGAGTTTTCTGTCAAGTTTCAACCTGAAAGCATAGAAAGATGCATAAACTTGAAGTTACAGCTTGATTTCAGTGAGTTTTCATCAAAATACAGGAGTTCTGCATGAAGTGTTCATTTTGGCCTTCTCTCGCTGAGAAAACACTATTTGTGACCTGCGACACAGAACAGCCATAACTTTTGTTCAAAGTGAGTTTTCTGTCAAGTTTCAACCTGAAAGCATAGAAAGATGCATAAACTTGAAGTTACAGCTTTATTTCAGTGAGTTTTCATCAAAATACAGGAGTTCTGCATGAAGTGTTCATTTTGGCCTTCTCTCGCTGAGAAAACACTATTTGTGACCTGTGATACAAAAATGCCATAACTTTTGTTCAAAGTGAGTTTTCTGTCAAGTTTCAACCTGAAAGCATAGAAAGATGCATAAACTTGAAGTTACAGCTTGATTTCAGTGAGTTTTCATCAAAATACAGGAGTTCTGCATGAAGTGTTCATTTTGGCCTTCTCTCGCTGAGAAAACACTATTTGTGACCTGTGATACAAAAATGCCATAACTTTTGTTCAAAGTGAGTTTTCTGTCAAGTTTCAACCTGAAAGCATAGAAAGATGCATAAACTTGAAGTTACAGCTTGATTTCAGTGAGTTTTCATCAAAATACAGGAGTTCTGCATGAAGTGTTCATTTTGGCCTTCTCTCGCTGAGAAAACACTATTTGTGACCTGTGATACAAAAATGCCATAACTTTTGTTCAAAGTGAGTTTTCTGTCAAGTTTCAACCTGAAAGCATAGAAAGATGCATAAACTTGAAGTTACAGCTTGATTTCAGTGAGTTTTCATCAAAATACAGGAGTTCTGCATGAAGTGTTCATTTTGGCCTTCTCTCGCTGAGAAAACACTATTTGTGACCTGTGATAAAAAAATGCCATAACTTTTGTTCAAAGTGAGTTTTCTGTCAAGTTTCAACCTGAAAGCATAGAAAGATGCATAAACTTGAAGTTACAGCTTGATTTCAGTGAGTTTTCATCAAAATACAGGAGTTCTGCATGAAGTGTTCATTTTGGCCTTCTCTCGCTGAGAAAACACTATTTGTGACCTATGTTACAAAAATGCCATAACTTTTGTTCAAAGTGAGTTTTCAGTCAAGTTTCAACCTGAAAGCATAGAAAGATGCATAAACTATAAGTTACAGCTTGATTTCAGTGAGTTTGCATCAAAATACAGGAGTTCTGCATGAAGTGTTCATTTTGGCCTTCTCTCGCTGAGAAAACACTATTTGTGACGTGTGATACAAAAATGCCATAACTTTTGTTCAAAGTGAGTTTTCAGTCAAGTTTCAACCTGAAAGCATAGAAAGATGCATAAACTTGAAGTTACAGTTTGATTTCAGTGAGTTTTCATCAAAATACAGGAGTTCTGCATGAAGTGTTCATTTTGGCCTTCTCTCGCTGAGAAAACACTATTTGTGACCTGTGATACAAAAATGCCATAACTTTTGTTCAAAGTGAGTTTTCTGTCAAGTTTCAACCTGAAAGCATAGAAAGATGCATAAACTTGAAGTTACAGCTTGATTTCAGTGAGTTTTCATCAAAATACAGGAGTTCTGCATGAAGTGTTCATTTTGGCCTTCTCTCGCTGAGAAAACACTATTTGTGACCTGTGATACAAAAATGCCATAACTTTTGTTCAAAGTGAGTTTTCAGTCAAATTTCAACCTTAAAGCATAGAAAGATGCATAAACTTGAAGTTACAGCTTGATTTCAGTGAGTTTTCATCAAAATACAGGAGTTCTGCATGAAGTGTTCATTTTGGCCTTCTCTCGCTGAGAAAACACTATTTTTGACCTATGATACAAAATTGCCATAACTTTTGTTCAAAGTGAGTTTTCAGTCAAGTTTCAACCTGAAAGCATAGAAAGATGCATAAACTTGAAGTTACAGCTTGATTTCAGTGAGTTTTCATCAAAATACAGGAGTTCTGCATGAAGTGTTCATTTTGGCCTTCTCTCGCTGAGAAAACACTATTTGTGACCTGCGACACAGAACAGCCATAACTTTTGTTCAAAGTGAGTTTTCTGTCAAGTTTCAACCTGAAAGCATAGAAAGATGCATAAACTTGAAGTTACAGCTTGATTTCAGTGAGTTTTCATCAAAATACAGGAGTTCTGCATGAAGTGTTCATTTTGGCCTTCTCTCGCTGAGAAAACACTATTTGTGACCTGTGATACAAAAATGCCATAAGTTTTGTTCAAAGTGAGTTTTCTGTCAAGTTTCAACCTGAAAGCATAGAAAGATGCATAAACTTGAAGTTACAGCTTGATTTCAGTGAGTTTTCATCAAAATACAGGAGTTCTGCATGAAGTGTTCATTTTGGCCTTCTCTCGCTGAGAAAACACTATTTGTGACCTGTGATACAAAAATGCCATAACTTTTGTTCAAAGTGAGTTTTCAGTCAAATTTCAACCTGAAAGTATAGAAAGATGCATAAACTTGAAGTTACAGCTTGATTTCAGTGAGTTTTCATCAAAATACAGGAGTTCTGCATGAAGTGTTCATTTTGGCCTTCTCTCGCTGAGAAAACACTATTTGTGACCTGTGATACAAAAATGCCATAACTTTTGTTCAAAGTGAGTTTTCTGTCAAGTTTCAACCTGAAAGCATAGAAAGATGCATAAACTTGAAGTTACAGCTTGATTTCAGTGAGTTTTCATCAAAATACAGGAGTTCTGCATGAAGTGTTCATTTTGGCCTTCTCTCGCTGAGAAAACACTATTTGTGACCTGTGATACAAAAATGCCATAACTTTTGTTCAAAGTGAGTTTTCTGTCAAGTTTCAACCTGAAAGCATAGAAAGATGCATAAACTTGAAGTTACAGCTTGATTTCAGTGAGTTTTCATCAAAATACAGAAGTTCTGCATGAAGTGTTCATTTTGGCCTTCTCTCGCTGAGAAAACACTATTTGTGACCTATGATACAAAAATGCCATAACTTTTGTTCAAAGTGAGTTTTCTGTCAAGTTTCAACCTGAAAGCATAGAAAGATGCATAAACTTGAAGTTACAGCTTGATTTCAGTGAGTTTTCATCAAAATACAGGAGTTCTGCATGAAGTGTTCATTTTGGCCTTCTCTCGCTGAGAAAACACTATTGTGACCTGTGATACAAAAATGCCATAACTTTTGTTCAAAGTGAGTTTTCAGTCAAGTTTCAACCTGAAAGCATAGAAAGATGCATAAACTTGAAGTTACAGCTTGATTTCAGTGAGTTTTCATCAAAATACAGGAGTTCTGCATGAAGTGTTCATTTTGGCCTTCTCTCGCTGAGAAAACACTATTTGTGACCTGTGATACAAAAATGCCATAACTTTTTTCAAAGTGAGTTTTCTGTCAAGTTTCAACCTGAAAGCATAGAAAGATGCATAAACTTGAAGTTACAGCTTGATTTCAGTGAGTTTTCATCAAAATACAGGAGTTCTGCATGAAGTGTTCATTTTGGCCTTCTCTCGCTGAGAAAACACTATTTGTGACCTGCGACACAGAACAGCCATAACTTTTGTTCAAAGTGAGTTTTCTGTCAAGTTTCAACCTGAAAGCATAGAAAGATGCATAAACTTGAAGTTACAGCTTGATTTCAGTGAGTTTTCATCAAAATACAGGAGTTCTGCATGAAGTGTTCATTTTGGCCTTCTCTCGCTGAGAAAACACTATTTGTGACCTGTGATACAAAAATGCCATAACTTTTGTTCAAAGTGAGTTTTCTGTCAAGTTTCAACCTGAAAGCATAGAAAGATGCATAAACTTGAAGTTACAGCTTGATTTCAGTGAGTTTTCATCAAAATACAGGAGTTCTGCATGAAGTGTTCATTTTGGCCTTCTCTCGCTGAGAAAACACTATTTGTGACCTGTGATACAAAAATGCCATAACTTTTGTTCAAAGTGAGTTTTCAGTCAAATTTCAACCTGAATGCATAGAAAGATGCATAAACTTGAAGTTACAGCTTGATTTCAGTGAGTTTTCATCAAAATACAGGAGTTCTGCATGAAGTGTTCATTTTGGCCTTCTCTCGCTGAGAAAACACTATTTGTGACCTATGATACAAAAATGCCATAACTTTTTTTCAAAGTGAGTTTTCAGTCAAGTTTCAACCTGAAAGCATAGAAAGATGCATAAACTTGAAGTTACAGCTTGATTTCAGTGAGTTTTAATAAAATACAGGTGTTCTGCATGAAGTGTTCATTTTGGCCTTCTCTCGCTGAGAAAACACTATTTGTGACCTGCGAAACAGAACAGCCATAACTTTTGTTCAAAGTGAGTTTTCTGTCAAGTTTCAACCTGAAAGCATAGAAAGATGCATAAACTTGAAGTTACAGCTTGATTTCAGTGAGTTTTCATCAAAATACAGAAGTTCTGCATGAAGTGTTCATGTTGGCCTTCTCTCGCTGAGAAAACACTATTTGTGACCTGTGATACAAAAATGCCATAACTTTTGTTCAAAGTGAGTTTTCAGTCAAATTTCAACCTGAAAGCATAGAAAGATGCATAAACTTGAAGTTACAGCTTGATTTCAGTGAGTTTTCATCAAAATACAGGAGTTCTGCATGAAGTGTTCATTTTGGCCTTCTCTCGCTGAGAAAACACTATTTGTGACCTGTGATACAAAAATGCCATAACTTTTGTTCAAAGTGAGTTCTCTGTCAAGTTTCAACCTGAAAGCATAGAAAGATGCATAAACTTGAAGTTACAGCTTGATTTCAGTGAGTTTTCATCAAAATACAGGACTTCAGCATGAAGTGTTCATTTTGGCCTTCTCTCGCTGAGAAAACACTATTTGTGACCTGTGATACAAAAATGCCATAACTTTTGTTCAAAGTGAGTTTTCTGTCAAGTTTCAACCTGAAAGCATAGAAATATGCATAAACTTGAAGTTACAGCTTGATTTCAGTGAGTTTTCATCAAAATACAGGAGTTCTGCATGAAGTGTTCATTTTGGCCTTCTCTCGCTGAGAAAACACTATTTGTGACCTGTGATACAAAAATGCCATAACTTTTGTTCAAAGTGAGTTTTCAGTCAAGTTTCAACCTGAAAGCATAGAAAGATGCATAAACTTGAAGTTACAGCTTGATTTCAGTGAGTTTTCATCAAAATACAGGAGTTATGCATGAAGTGTTCATTTTGGCCTTCTCTCGCTGAGAAAACACTATTTGTGACCTGTGATACAAAAATGCCATAACTTTTGTTCAAAGTGAGTTTTCAGTCAAATTTCAACCTGAAAGCATAGAAAGATGCATAAACTTGAAGTTACAGCTTGATTTCAGTGAGTTTTCATCAAAATACAGGAGTTCTGCATGAAGTGTTCATTTTGGCCTTCTCTCGCTGAGAAAACACTATTTGTGACCTGCGACACAGAACAGCCATAACTTTTGTTCAAAGTGAGTTTTCTGTCAAGTTTCAACCTGAAAGCATAGAAAGATGCATAAACTTGAAGTTACAGCTTGATTTCAGTGAGTTTTCATCAAAATACAGGAGTTCTGCATGAAGTGTTCATTTTGGCCTTCTCTCGCTGAGAAAAAACTATTTGTGACCTGTGATACAAAAATGCCATAACTTTTGTTCAAAGTGAGTTTTCTGTCAAGTTTCAACCTGAAAGCATAGAAAGATGCATAAACTTGAAGTTACAGCTTGATTTCAGTGAGTTTTCATCAAAATAAAGAAGTTCTGCATGAAGTGTTCATTTTGGCCTTCTCTCGCTGAGAAAACACTATTTGTGACCTATGATACAAAAATGCCATAACTTTTGTTCAAAGTGAGTTTTCTGTCAAGTTTCAACCTGAAAGCATAGAAAGATGCATAAACTTGAAGTTACAGCTTGATTTCAGTGAGTTTTCATCAAAATACAGGAGTTCTGCATGAAGTGTTCATTTTGGCCTTCTCTCGCTGAGAAAACACTATTTGTGACCTGTGATACAAAAATGCCATAACTTTTGTTCAAAGTGAGTTTTCAGTCAAGTTTCAACCTGAAAGCATAGAAAGATGCATAAACTTGAAGTTACAGCTTGATTTCAGTGAGTTTTCATCAAAATACAGGAGTTCTGCATGAAGTGTTCATTTTGGCCTTCTCTCGCTGAGAAAACACTATTTGTGACCTGTGATACAAAAATGCCATAACTTTTTTTCAAAGTGAGTTTTCTGTCAAGTTTCAACCTGAAAGCATAGAAAGATGCATAAACTTGAAGTTACAGCTTGATTTCAGTGAGTTTTCATCAAAATACAGGAGTTCTGCATGAAGTGTTCATTTTGGCCTTCTCTCGCTGAGAAAACACTATTTGTGACCTGCGACACAGAACAGCCATAACTTTTGTTCAAAGTGAGTTTTCAGTCAAGTTTCAACCTGAAAGCATAGAAAGATGCATAAACTTGAAGTTACAGCTTGATTTCAGTGAGTTTTCATCAAAATACAGGAGTTCTGCATGAAGTGTTCATTTTGGCCTTCTCTCGCTGAGAAAACACTATTTGTGACCTGTGATACAAAAATGCCATAACTTTTGTTCAAAGTGAGTTTTCTGTCAAGTTTCAACCTGAAAGCATAGAAAGATGCATAAACTTGAAGTTACAGCTTGATTTCAGTGAGTTTTCATCAAAATACAGGAGTTCTGCATGAAGTGTTCATTTTGGCCTTCTCTCGCTGAGAAAACACTATTTGTGACCTGTGATACAAAAATGCCATAACTTTTGTTCAAAGTGAGTTTTCAGTCAAATTTCAACCTGAATGCATAGAAAGATGCATAAACTTGAAGTTACAGCTTGATTTCAGTGAGTTTTCATCAAAATACAGGAGTTCTGCATGAAGTGTTCATTTTGGCCTTCTCTCGCTGAGAAAACACTATTTGTGACCTGTGATACAAAAATGCCATAACTTTTGTTCAAAGTGAGTTCTCTGTCAAGTTTCAACCTGAAAGCATAGAAAGATGCATAAACTTGAAGTTACAGCTTGATTTCAGTGAGTTTTCATCAAAATACAGGACTTCAGCATGAAGTGTTCATTTTGGCCTTCTCTCGCTGAGAAAACACTATTTGTGACCTGTGATACAAAAATGCCATAACTTTTGTTCAAAGTGAGTTTTCTGTCAAGTTTCAACCTGAAAGCATAGAAATATGCATAAACTTGAAGTTACAGCTTGATTTCAGTGAGTTTTCATCAAAATACAGGAGTTCTGCATGAAGTGTTCATTTTGGCCTTCTCTCGCTGAGAAAACACTATTTGTGACCTGTGATACAAAAATGCCATAACTTTTGTTCAAAGTGAGTTTTCAGTCAAGTTTCAACCTGAAAGCATAGAAAGATGCATAAACTTGAAGTTACAGCTTGATTTCAGTGAGTTTTCATCAAAATACAGGAGTTATGCATGAAGTGTTCATTTTGGCCTTCTCTCGCTGAGAAAACACTATTTGTGACCTGTGATACAAAAATGCCATAACTTTTGTTCAAAGTGAGTTTTCTGTCAAGTTTCAACCTGAAAGCATAGAAAGATGCATAAACTTGAAGTTACAGCTTGATTTCAGTGAGTTTTCATCAAAATACAGAAGTTCTGCATGAAGTGTTCATGTTGGCCTTCTCTCGCTGAGAAAACACTATTTGTGACCTATGATACAAAAATGCCATAACTTTTGTTCAAAGTGAGTTTTCTGTCAAGTTTCAACCTGAAAGCATAGAAAGATGCATAAACTTGAAGTTACAGCTTGATTTCAATGAGTTTTCATCAAAATACAGGAGTTCTGCATGAAGTGTTCATTTTGGCCTTCTCTCGCTGAGAAAACACTATTTGTGACCTGTGATACAAAAATGCCATAACTTTTGTTCAAAGTGAGTTTTCAGTCAAGTTTCAACCTGAAAGCATAGAAAGATGCATAAACTTGAAGTTACAGCTTGATTTCAGTGAGTTTTCATCAAAATACAGGAGTTCTGCATGAAGTGTTCATTTTGGCCTTCTCTCGCTGAGAAAACACTATTTGTGACCTGTGATACAAAAATGCCATAACTTTTGTTCAAAGTGAGTTTTCAGTCAAGTTTCAACCTGAAAGCATAGAAAGATGCATAAACTTGAAGTTACAGCTTGATTTCAGTGAGTTTTCATCAAAATACAGGAAGGAGTTCTACATGAAGTGTTCATTTTGGCCTTCTCTCGCTGAGAAAACACTATTTGTGACCTGTGATACAAAAATGCCATAACTTTTGTTCAAAGTGAGTTTTCAGTCAAGTTTCAACCTGAAAGCATAGAAAGATGCATAAACTTGAAGTTACAGCTTGATTTCAGTGAGTTTTCATCAAAATACAGGAGTTCTGCATGAAGTGTTCATTTTGGCCTTCTCTCGCTGAGAAAACACTATTTGTGACCTGTGATACAAAAATGCCATAACTTTTGTTCAAAGTGAGTTTTCAGTCAAGTTTCAACCTGAAAGCATAGAAAGATGCATAAACTATAAGTTACAGCTTGATTTCAGTGAGTTTTCATCAAAATACAGGAGTTCTGCATGAAGTGTTCATTTTGGCCTTCTCTCGCTGAGAAAACACTATTTGTGACCTGTGATACAAAAATGCCATAACTTTTGTTCAAAGTGAGTTTTCAGGCAAATTTCAACCTGAAAGCATAGAAAGATGCATAAACTTGAAGTTACAGCTTGATTTCAGTGAGTTTTCATCAAAATACAGGAGTTCTGCATGAAGTGTTCATTTTGGCCTTCTCTCGCTGAGAAAACACTATTTGTGACCTATGTTACAAAAATGCCATAACTTTTGTTCAAAGTGAGTTTTCTGTCAAGTTTCAACCTGAAAGCATAGAAAGATGCATAAACTATAAGTTACAGCTTGATTTCAGTGAGTTTTCATCAAAATACAGGAGTTCTGCATGAAGTGTTCATTTTGGCCTTCTCTCGCTGAGAAAACACTATTTGTGACCTGTGATACAAAAATGCCATAACTTTTGTTCAAAGTGAGTTTTCAGGCAAATTTCAACCTGAAAGCATAAAAAGATGCATAAACTTGACGTTACAGCTTGATTTCAGTGAGTTTTCATCAAAATACAGGAGTTCTGCATGAAGTGTTCATTTTGGCCTTCTCTCGCTGAGAAAACACTATTTGTGACCTGTGATACAAAAATGCCATAACTTTTGTTCAAAGTGAGTTTTCAGTCAAGTTTCAACCTGAAAGCATAGAAAGATGCATAAACTTGAAGTTACAGCTTGATTTCAGTGAGTTTTCATCAAAATACAGGAGTTCTGCATGAAGTGTTCATTTTGGCCTTCTCTCGCTGAGAAAACACTATTTGTGACCTGTGATACAAAAATGCCATAACTTTTGTTCAAAGTGAGTTTTCAGTCAAGTTTCAACCTGAAAGCATAGAAAGATGCATAAACTTGAAGTTACAGCTTGATTTCAGTGAGTTTTC
The DNA here is from genome assembly GCF_037954235.1 of Aulostomus chinensis. NCBI lineage: Eukaryota > Metazoa > Chordata > Actinopteri > Syngnathiformes > Aulostomidae > Aulostomus > Aulostomus chinensis. Next base: position 9,671 of record NW_028234238.1, read on the forward strand.
ATCAAAATACAGGAGTTCTGCATGAAGTGTTCATTTTGGCCTTCTCTCGCTGAGAAAACACTATTTGTGACCTGTGATACAAAAATGCCATAACTTTTGTTCAAAGTGAGTTTTCAGTCAAGTTTCAACCTGAAAGCATAGAAAGATGCATAAACTTGAAGTTACAGCTTGATTTCAGTGAGTTTTCATCAAAATACAGGAGTTCTACATGAAGTGTTCATTTTGGCCTTCTCTCGCTGAGAAAACACTATTTGTGACCTGTGATACAAAAATGCCATAACTTTTGTTCAAAGTGAGTTTTCAGTCAAGTTTCAACCTGAAAGCATAGAAAGATGCATAAACTTGAAGTTACAGCTTGATTTCAGTGAGTTTTCATCAAAATACAGGAGTTCTGCATGAAGTGTTCATTTTGGCCTTCTCTCGCTGAGAAAACACTATTTGTGACCTGTGATACAAAAATGCCATAACTTTTGTTCAAAGTGAGTTTTCAGTCAAGTTTCAACCTGAAAGCATAGAAAGATGCATAAACTATAAGTTACAGCTTGATTTCAGTGAGTTTTCATCAAAATACAGGAGTTCTGCATGAAGTGTTCATTTTGGCCTTCTCTCGCTGAGAAAACACTATTTGTGACCTGTGATACAAAAATGCCATAACCTTTTTTCAAAGTGAGTTTTCAGGCAAATTTCAACCTGAAAGCATAGAAAGATGCATAAACTTGAAGTTACAGCTTGATTTCAGTGAGTTTTCATCAAAATACAGGAGTTCTGCATGAAGTGTTCATTTTGGCCTTCTCTCGCTGAGAAAACACTATTTGTGACCTATGTTACAAAAATGCCATAACTTTTGTTCAAAGTGAGTTTTCTGTCAAGTTTCAACCTGAAAGCATAGAAAGATGCATAAACTATAAGTTACAGCTTGATTTCAGTGAGTTTTCATCAAAATACAGGAGTTCTGCATGAAGTGTTCATTTTGGCCTTCTCTCGCTGAGAAAACACTATTTGTGACCTGTGATACAAAAATGCCATAACTTTTGTTCAAAGTGAGTTTTCAGGCAAATTTCAACCTGAAAGCATAAAAAGATGCATAAACTTGAAGTTACAGCTTGATTTCAGTGAGTTTTCATCAAAATACAGGAGTTCTGCATGAAGTGTTCATTTTGGCCTTCTCTCGCTGAGAAAACACTATTTGTGACCTGTGATACAAAAATGCCATAACTTTTGTTCAAAGTGAGTTTTCAGTCAAGTTTCAACCTGAAAGCATAGAAAGATGCATAAACTTGAAGTTACAGCTTGATTTCAGTGAGTTTTCATCAAAATACAGGAGTTCTGCATGAAGTGTTCATTTTGGCCTTCTCTCGCTGAGAAAACACTATTTGTGACCTGTGATACAAAAATGCCATAACTTTTGTTCAAAGTGAGTTTTCAGTCAAGTTTCAACCTGAAAGCATAGAAAGATGCATAAACTTGAAGTTACAGCTTGATTTCAGTGAGTTTTCATCAAAATACAGGAGTTCTGCATGAAGTGTTCATTTTGGCCTTCTCTCGCTGAGAAAACACTATTTGTGACCTGTGATACAAAAATGCCATAACTTTTGTTCAAAGTGAGTTTTCAGTCAAGTTTCAACCTGAAAGCATAGAAAGATGCATAAACTTGAAGTTACAGCTTGATTTCAGTGAGTTTTCATCAAAATACAGGAGTTCTGCATGAAGTGTTCATTTTGGCCTTCTCTCGCTGAGAAAACACTATTTGTGACCTGTGATACAAAAATGCCATAACTTTTGTTCAAAGTGAGTTTTCAGTCAAGTTTCAACCTGAAAGCATAGAAAGATGCATAAACTTGAAGTTACAGCTTGATTTCAGTGAGTTTTCATCAAAATACAGGAGTTCTGCATGAAGTGTTCATTTTGGCCTTCTCTCGCTGAGAAAACACTATTTGTGACCTGTGATACAAAAATGCCATAACTTTTGTTCAAAGTGAGTTTTCAGTCAAGTTTCAACCTGAAAGCATAGAAAGATGCATAAACTTGAAGTTACAGCTTGATTTCAGTGAGTTTTCATCAAAATACAGGAGTTCTGCATGAAGTGTTCATTTTGGCCTTCTCTCGCTGAGAAAACACTATTTGTGACCTATGTTACAAAAATGCCATAACTTTTGTTCAAAGTGAGTTTTCTGTCAAGTTTCAACCTGAAAGCATAGAAAGATGCATAAACTATAAGTTACAGCTTGATTTCAGTGAGTTTTCATCAAAATACAGGAGTTCTGCATGAAGTGTTCATTTTGGCCTTCTCTCGCTGAGAAAACACTATTTGTGACCTGTGATACAAAAATGCCATAACTTTTGTTCAAAGTGAGTTTTCAGGCAAATTTCAACCTGAAAGCATAAAAAGATGCATAAACTTGAAGTTACAGCTTGATTTCAGTGAGTTTTCATCAAAATACAGGAGTTCTGCATGAAGTGTTCATTTTGGCCTTCTCTCGCTGAGAAAACACTATTTGTGACCTGTGATACAAAAATGCCATAACTTTTGTTCAAAGTGAGTTTTCAGTCAAGTTTCAACCTGAAAGCATAGAAAGATGCATAAACTTGAAGTTACAGCTTGATTTCAGTGAGTTTTCATCAAAATACAGGAGTTCTGCATGAAGTGTTCATTTTGGCCATCTCTCGCTGAGAAAACACTATTTGTGACCTGTGATACAAAAATGCCATAACTTTTGTTCAAAGTGTGTTTTCAGTCAAGTTTCAACCTGAAAGCATAGAAAGATGCATAAACTTGAAGTTACAGCTTGATTTCAGTGAGTTTTCATCAAAATACAGGAGTTCTGCATGAAGTGTTCATTTTGGCCTTCTCTCGCTGAGAAAACACTATTTGTGACCTGTGATACAAAAATGCCATAACTTTTGTTCAAAGTGAGTTTTCAGTCAAGTTTCAACCTGAAAGCATAGAAAGATGCATAAACTTGAAGTTACAGCTTGATTTCAGTGAGTTTTCATCAAAATACAGAAGTTTTGCATGAAGTGTTCATGTTGGCCTTCTCTCGCTGAGAAAACACTATTTGTGACCTATGATACAAAAATGCCATAACTTTTGTTCAAAGTGAGTTTTCTGTCAAGTTTCAACCTGAAAGCATAGAAAGATGCATAAACTTGAAGTTACAGCTTGATTTCAGTGAGTTTTCATCAAAATACAGGAGTTCTGCATGAAGTGTTCATTTTGGCCTTCTCTCGCTGAGAAAACACTATTTGTGACCTGTGATACAAAAATGCCATAACTTTTGTTCAAAGTGAGTTTTCAGTCAAGTTTCAACCTGAAAGCATAGAAAGATGCATAAACTTGAAGTTACAGCTTGATTTCAGTGAGTTTTCATCAAAATACAGGAGTTCTGCATGAAGTGTTCATTTTGGCCTTCTCTCGCTGAGTAAACACTATTTGTGACCTATGTTACAAAAATGCCATAACTTTTTTTCAAAGTGAGTTTTCAGTCAAGTTTCAACCTGAAAGCATAGAAAGATGCATAAACTTGAAGTTACAGCTTGATTTCAGTGAGTTTTCATCAAAATACAGGAGTTCTGCATGAAGTGTTCATTTTGGCCTTCTCTCGCTGAGAAAACACTATTTGTGACCTGTGATACAAAAATGCCATAACTTTTGTTCAAAGTGAGTTTTCAGTCAAGTTTCAACCTGAAAGCATAGAAAGATGCATAAACTATAAGTTACAGCTTGATTTCAGTGAGTTTTCATCAAAATACAGGAGTTCTGCATGAAGTGTTCATTTTGGCCTTCTCTCGCTGAGAAAACACTATTTGTGACCTGTGATACAAAAATGCCATAACTTTTGTTCAAAGTGAGTTTTCAGTCAAATTTCAACCTGAAAGCATAGAAAGATGCATAAACTATAAGTTACAGCTTGATTTCAGTGAGTTTTCATCAAAATACAGGAGTTCTGCATGAAGTGTTCATTTTGGCCTTCTCTCGCTGAGAAAACACTATTTGTGACCTGTGATACAAAAATGCCATAACTTTTGTTCAAAGTGAGTTTTCAGTCAAGTTTCAACCTGAAAGCATAGAAAGATGCATAAACTTGAAGTTACAGCTTGATTTCAGTGAGTTTTCATCAAAATACAGGAGTTCTGCATGAAGTGTTCATTTTGGCCTTCTCTCGCTGAGAAAACACTATTTGTGACCTGTGATACAAAAATGCCATAACTTTTGTTCAAAGTGAGTTTTCAGTCAAGTTTCAACCTGAAAGCATAGAAAGATGCATAAACTTGAAGTTACAGCTTGATTTCAGTGAGTTTTCATCAAAATACAGGAGTTCTGCATGAAGTGTTCATTTTGGCCTTCTCTCGCTGAGTAAACACTATTTGTGACCTATGTTACAAAAATGCCATAACTTTTTTTCAAAGTGAGTTTTCAGTCAAGTTTCAACCTGAAAGCATAGAAAGATGCATAAACTATAAGTTACAGCTTGATTTCAGTGAGTTTTCATCAAAATACAGGAGTTCTGCATGAAGTGTTCATTTTGGCCTTCTCTCGCTGAGAAAACACTATTTGTGACCTGTGATACAAAAATGCCATAACTTTTGTTCAAAGTGAGTTTTCAGTCAAGTTTCAACCTGAAAGCATAGAAAGATGCATAAACTTGAAGTTACAGCTTGATTTCAGTGAGTTTTCATCAAAATACAGGAGTTCTGCATGAAGTGTTCATTTTGGCCTTCTCTCGCTGAGAAAACACTATTTGTGACCTGTGATACAAAAATGCCATAACTTTTGTTCAAAGTGAGTTTTCAGTCAAGTTTCAACCTGAAAGCATAGAAAGATGCATAAACTTGAAGTTACAGCTTGATTTCAGTGAGTTTTCATCAAAATACAGGAGTTCTGCATGAAGTGTTCATTTTGGCCTTCTCTCGCTGAGAAAACACTATTTGTGACCTGTGATACAAAAATGCCATAACTTTTGTTCAAAGTGAGTTTTCAGTCAAGTTTCAACCTGAAAGCATAGAAAGATGCATAAACTTGAAGTTACAGCTTGATTTCAGTGAGTTTTCATCAAAATACAGGAGTTCTGCATGAAGTGTTCATTTTGGCCTTCTCTCGCTGAGAAAACACTATTTGTGACCTGTGATACAAAAATGCCATAACTTTTGTTCAAAGTGAGTTTTCAGTCAAGTTTCAACCTGAAAGCATAGAAAGATGCATAAACTTGAAGTTACAGCTTGATTTCAGTGAGTTTTCATCAAAATACAGGAGTTCTGCATGAAGTGTTCATTTTGGCCTTCTCTCGCTGAGAAAACACTATTTGTGACCTATGTTACAAAAATGCCATAACTTTTGTTCAAAGTGAGTTTTCTGTCAAGTTTCAACCTGAAAGCATAGAAAGATGCATAAACTATAAGTTACAGCTTGATTTCAGTGAGTTTTCATTAAAATACAGGAGTTCTGCATGAAGTGTTCATTTTGGCCTTCTCTCGCTGAGAAAACACTATTTGTGACCTGTGATACAAAAATGCCATAACTTTTGTTCAAAGTGTGTTTTCAGTCAAGTTTCAACCTGAAAGCATAGAAAGATGCATAAACTTGAAGTTACAGCTTGATTTCAGTGAGTTTTCATCAAAATACAGGAGTTCTGCATGAAGTGTTCATTTTGGCCTTCTCTCGCTGAGAAAACACTATTTGTGACCTGTGATACAAAAATGCCATAACTTTTGTTCAAAGTGAGTTTTCAGTCAAGTTTCAACCTGAAAGCATAGAAAGATGCATAAACTTGAAGTTACAGCTTGATTTCAGTGAGTTTTCATCAAAATACAGAAGTTTTGCATGAAGTGTTCATGTTGGCCTTCTCTCGCTGAGAAAACACTATTTGTGACCTATGATACAAAAATGCCATAACTTTTGTTCAAAGTGAGTTTTCTGTCAAGTTTCAACCTGAAAGCATAGAAAGATGCATAAACTTGAAGTTACAGCTTGATTTCAGTGAGTTTTCATCAAAATACAGGAGTTCTGCATGAAGTGTTCATTTTGGCCTTCTCTCGCTGAGAAAACACTATTTGTGACCTGTGATACAAAAATGCCATAACTTTTGTTCAAAGTGAGTTTTCAGTCAAGTTTCAACCTGAAAGCATAGAAAGATGCATAAACTTGAAGTTACAGCTTGATTTCAGTGAGTTTTCATCAAAATACAGGAGTTCTGCATGAAGTGTTCATTTTGGCCTTCTCTCGCTGAGTAAACACTATTTGTGACCTATGTTACAAAAATGCCATAACTTTTTTTCAAAGTGAGTTTTCAGTCAAGTTTCAACCTGAAAGCATAGAAAGATGCATAAACTTGAAGTTACAGCTTGATTTCAGTGAGTTTTCATCAAAATACAGGAGTTCTGCATGAAGTGTTCATTTTGGCCTTCTCTCGCTGAGAAAACACTATTTGTGACCTGTGATACAAAAATGCCATAACTTTTGTTCAAAGTGAGTTTTCAGTCAAGTTTCAACCTGAAAGCATAGAAAGATGCATAAACTATAAGTTACAGCTTGATTTCAGTGAGTTTTCATCAAAATACAGGAGTTCTGCATGAAGTGTTCATTTTGGCCTTCTCTCGCTGAGAAAACACTATTTGTGACCTGTGATACAAAAATGCCATAACTTTTGTTCAAAGTGAGTTTTCAGTCAAATTTCAACCTGAAAGCATAGAAAGATGCATAAACTTGAAGTTACAGCTTGATTTCAGTGAGTTTTCATCAAAATACAGGAGTTCTGCATGAAGTGTTCATTTTGGCCTTCTCTCGCTGAGAAAACACTATTTGTGACCTGTGATACAAAAATGCCATAACTTTTGTTCAAAGTGAGTTTTCAGTCAAGTTTCAACCTGAAAGCATAGAAAGATGCATAAACTTGAAGTTACAGCTTGATTTCAGTGAGTTTTCATCAAAATACAGGAGTTCTGCATGAAGTGTTCATTTTGGCCTTCTCTCGCTGAGTAAACACTATTTGTGACCTATGTTACAAAAATGCCATAACTTTTTTTCAAAGTGAGTTTTCAGTCAAGTTTCAACCTGAAAGCATAGAAAGATGCATAAACTATAAGTTACAGCTTGATTTCAGTGAGTTTTCATCAAAATACAGGAGTTCTGCATGAAGTGTTCATTTTGGCCTTCTCTCGCTGAGAAAACACTATTTGTGACCTGTGATACAAAAATGCCATAACTTTTGTTCAAAGTGAGTTTTCAGTCAAGTTTCAACCTGAAAGCATAGAAAGATGCATAAACTTGAAGTTACAGCTTGATTTCAGTGAGTTTTCATCAAAATACAGGAGTTCTGCATGAAGTGTTCATTTTGGCCTTCTCTCGCTGAGAAAACACTATTTGTGACCTGTGATACAAAAATGCCATAACTTTTGTTCAAAGTGAGTTTTCAGTCAAGTTTCAACCTGAAAGCATAGAAAGATGCATAAACTTGAAGTTACAGCTTGATTTCAGTGAGTTTTCATCAAAATACAGGAGTTCTGCATGAAGTGTTCATTTTGGCCTTCTCTCGCTGAGAAAACACTATTTGTGACCTGTGATACAAAAATGCCATAACTTTTGTTCAAAGTGAGTTTTCAGTCAAGTTTCAACCTGAAAGCATAGAAAGATGCATAAACTTGAAGTTACAGCTTGATTTCAGTGAGTTTTCATCAAAATACAGGAGTTCTGCATGAAGTGTTCATTTTGGCCTTCTCTCGCTGAGAAAACACTATTTGTGACCTATGTTACAAAAATGCCATAACTTTTGTTCAAAGTGAGTTTTCAGTCAAGTTTCAACCTGAAAGCATAGAAAGATGCATAAACTTGAAGTTACAGCTTGATTTCAGTGAGTTTTCATCAAAATACAGGAGTTCTGCATGAAGTGTTCATTTTGGCCTTCTCTCGCTGAGAAAACACTATTTGTGACCTATGATACAAAAATGCCATAACTTTTGTTCAAAGTGAGTTTTCAGTCAAATTTCAACCTGAAAGCATAGAAAGATGCATAAACTTGAAGTTACAGCTTGATTTCAGTGAGTTTTCATCAAAATACAGGAGTTCTGCATGAAGTGTTCATTTTGGCCTTCTCTCGCTGAGAAAACACTATTTGTGACGTGTGATACAAAAATGCCATAACTTTTGTTCAAAGTGAGTTTTCAGTCAAGTTTCAACCTGAAAGCATAGAAAGATGCATAAACTTGAAGTTACAGCTTGATTTCAGTGAGTTTTCATCAAAACACAGGAGTTCTGCATGAAGTGTTCATTTTGGCCTTCTCTCGCTGAGAAAACACTATTTGTGACCTATGTTACAAAAATGCCATAACTTTTTTTCAAAGTGAGTTTTCAGTCAAGTTTCAACCTGAAAGCATAGAAAGATGCATAAACTATAAGTTACAGCTTGATTTCAGTGAGTTTTCATCAAAATACAGGAGTTCTGCATGAAGTGTTCATTTTGGCCTTCTCTCGCTGAGAAAACACTATTTGTGACCTGCGACACAGAACAGCCATAACTTTTGTTCAAAGTGAGTTTTCAATCAAGTTTCAACCTGAATGCATAGAAAGATGCATAAACTTGAAGTTACAGCTTGATTTCAGTGAGTTTTCATCAAAATACAGGAGTTCTGCATGAAGTGTTCATTTTGGCCTTCTCTCGCTGAGAAAACACTATTTGTGACCTGTGATACAAAAATGCCATGACTTTTGTTCAAAGTGAGTTTTCTGTCAAGTTTCAACCTGAAAGCATAGAAAGATGCATAAACTTGAAGTTACAGCTTGATTTCAGTGAGTTTTCATCAAAATACAGGAGTTCTGCATGAAGTGTTCATTTTGGCCTTCTCTCGCTGAGAAAACACTATTTGTGACCTGTGATACAAAAATGCCATAACTTTTGTTCAAAGTGAGTTTTCAGTCAAATTTCAACCTGAAAGCATAGAAAGATGCATAAACTTGAAGTTACAGCTTGATTTCAGTGAGTTTTCATCAAAATACAGGAGTTCTGCATGAAGTGTTCATTTTGGCCTTCTCTCGCTGAGAAAACACTATTTGTGACCTATGATACAAAAATGCCATAACTTTTGTTCAAAGTGAGTTTTCAGTCAAGTTTCAACCTGAAAGCATAGAAAGATGCATAAACTTGAAGTTACAGCTTGATTTCAGTGAGTTTTCATCAAAATACAGAAGTTCTGCATGAAGTGTTCATTTTGGCCTTCTCTCGCTGAGAAAACACTATTTGTGACCTGTGATACAAAAATGCCATAACTTTTGTTCAAAGTGAGTTTTCAGTCAAGGTTCAACCTGAAAGCATAGAAAGATGCATAAACTTGAAGTTACAGCTTGATTTCAGTGAGTTTTCATCAAAATACAGGAGTTCTGCATGAAGTGTTCATTTTGGCCTTCTCTCGCTGAGAAAACACTATTTGTGACCTATGATAAAAAAATGCCATAACTTTTGTTCAAAGTGAGTTTTCAGTCAAGTTTCAACCTGAAAGCATAGAAAGATGCATAAACTTGAAGTTACAGCTTGATTTCAGTGAGTTTTCATCAAAATACAGGAGTTCTGCATGAAGTGTTCATTTTGGCCTTCTCTTGCTGAGAAAACACTATTTGTGACCTGTGATACAAAAATGCCATAACTTTTGTTCAAAGTGAGTTTTCAGTCAAATTTCAACCTGAAAGCATAGAAAGATGCATAAACTTGAAGTTACAGCTTGATTTCAGTGAGTTTTCATCAAAATACAGGAGTTCTGCATGAAGTGTTCATTTTGGCCTTCTCTCGCTGAGAAAACACTATTTGTGACCTGTGATACAAAAATGCCATAACTTTTGTTCAAAGTGAGTTTTCAGTCAAGTTTCAACCTGAAAGCATAGAAAGATGCATAAACTATAAGTTACAGCTTGATTTCAGTGAGTTTTCATCAAAATACAGGAGTTCTGCATGAAGTGTTCATTTTGGCCTTCTCTTGCTGAGAAAACACTATTTGTGACCTATGATACAAAAATGCCATAACTTTTGTTCAAAGTGAGTTTTCTGTCAAGTTTCAACCTGAAAGCATAGAAACGATGCATAAACTTGAAGTTACAGCTTGATTTCAGTGAGTTTTCATCAAAATACAGGAGTTCTGCATGAAGTGTTCATTTTGGCCTTCTCTCGCTGAGAAAACACTTTTTGTGACTTGTGAAACAAAAATGCCATAACTTTTGTTCAAAGTGAGTTTTCTGTCAAGTTTCAACTTGAAAGCATAGAAAGATGCATAAACTTGAAGTTACAGCTTGATTTCAGTGAGTTTTCATCAAAATACAGGAGTTCTGCATGAAGTGTTCATTTTGGCCTTCTCTCGCTGAGAAAACACTATTTGTGACCTGTGATACAACAATGCCATAACTTTTGTTCAAAGTGAGTTTTCAGTCAAGTTTCAACCTGAAAGCATAGAAAGATGCATAAACTTGAAGTTACAGCTTGATTTCAGTGAGTTTTCATCAAAATACAGGAGTTCTGCATGAAGTGTTCATTTTGGCCTTCTCTCGCTGAGAAAACACTATTTGTGACCTATGATAAAAAAATGCCATAACTTTTGTTCAAAGTGAGTTTTCAGTCAAGTTTCAACCTGAAAGCATAGAAAGATGCATAAACTTGAAGTTACAGCTTGATTTCAGTGAGTTTTCATCAAAATACAGGAGTTCTGCATGAAGTGTTCATTTTGGCCTTCTCTTGCTGAGAAAACACTATTTGTGACCTGTGATACAAAAATGCCATAACTTTTGTTCAAAGTGAGTTTTCAGTCAAATTTCAACCTGAAAGCATAGAAAGATGCATAAACTTGAAGTTACAGCTTGATTTCAGTGAGTTTTCATCAAAATACAGGAGTTCTGCATGAAGTGTTCATTTTGGCCTTCTCTCGCTGAGAAAACACTATTTGTGACCTGTGATACAAAAATGCCATAACTTTTGTTCAAAGTGAGTTTTCAGTCAAGTTTCAACCTGAAAGCATAGAAAGATGCATAAACTATAAGTTACAGCTTGATTTCAGTGAGTTTTCATCAAAATACAGGAGTTCTGCATGAAGTGTTCATTTTGGCCTTCTCTTGCTGAGAAAACACTATTTGTGACCTATGATACAAAAATGCCATAACTTTTGTTCAAAGTGAGTTTTCAGTCAAGTTTCAACCTGAAAGCATAGAAAGATGCATAAACTTGAAGTTACAGCTTGATTTCAGTGAGTTTTCATCAAAATACAGGAGTTCTGCATGAAGTGTTCATTTTGGCCTTCTCTTGCTGAGAAAACACTATTTGTGACCTATGATACAAAAATGCCATAACTTTTGTTCAAAGTGAGTTTTCTGTCAAGTTTCAACCTGAAAGCATAGAACGATGCATAAACTTGAAGTTACAGCTTGATTTCAGTGAGTTTTCATCAAAATACAGGAGTTCTGCATGAAGTGTTCATTTTGGCCTTCTCTCGCTGAGAAAACACTATTTGTGACCTGTGATACAAAAATGCCATAACTTTTGTTCAAAGTGAGTTTTCAGTCAAATTTCAACCTGAAAGCATAGAAAGATGCATAAACTTGAAGTTACAGCTTGATTTCAGTGAGTTTTCATCAAAATACAGAAGTTCTGCATGAAGTGTTCATTTTGGCCTTCTCTCGCTGAGAAAACACTATTTGTGACCTATGATACAAAAATGCCATAACTTTTGTTCAAAGTGAGTTTTCTTTCAAGTTTCAACCTGAAAGCATAGAAAGATGCATAAACTTGAAGTTACAGCTTGATTTCAGTGAGTTTTCATCAAAATACAGGAGTTCTGCATGAAGTGTTCATTTTGGCCTTCTCTCGCTGAGAAAACACTATTTGTGACCTGTGATACAAAAATGCCATAACTTTTGTTCAAAGTGAGTTTTCAGTCAAATTTCAACCTGAAAGCATAGAAAGATGCATAAACTTGAAGTTACAGCTTGATTTCAGTGAGTTTTCATCAAAATACAGAAGTTCTGCATGAAGTGTTCATTTTGGCCTTCTCTCGCTGAGAAAACACTATTTGTGACCTATGATACAAAAATGCCATAACTTTTGTTCAAAGTGAGTTTTCTGTCAAGTTTCAACCTGAAAGCATAGAAAGATGCATAAACTTGAAGTTACAGCTTGATTTCAGTGAGTTTTCATCAAAATACAGGAGTTCTGCATGAAGTGTTCATTTTGGCCTACTCTCGCTGAGAAAACACTATTTGTGACCTGTGATACAAAAATGCCATAACTTTTGTTCAAAGTGAGTTTTCAGTCAAATTTCAACCTGAAAGCATAGAAAGATGCATAAACTTGAAGTTACAGCTTGATTTCAGTGAGTTTTCATCAAAATACAGGAGTTCTGCATGAAGTGTTCATTTTGGCCTTCTCTCGCTGAGAAAACACTATTTGTGACCTGTGATACAAAAATGCCATAACTTTTGTTCAAAGTGAGTTTTCAGTCAAATTTCAACCTGAAAGCATAGAAAGATGCATAAACTTGAAGTTACAGCTTGATTTCAGTGAGTTTTCATCAAAATACAGGAGTTCTGCATGAAGTGTTCATTTTGGCCTTCTCTTGCTGAGAAAACACTATTTGTGACCTATGATACAAAAATGCCATAACTTTTGTTCAAAGTGAGTTTTCTGTCAAGTTTCAACTTGAAAGCATAGAAAGATGCATAAACTTGAAGTTACAGCTTGATTTCAGTGAGTTTTCATCAAAATACAGGAGTTCTGCATGAAGTGTTCATTTTGGCCTTCTCTCGCTGAGAAAACACTATTTGTGACCTGTGATACAAAAATGCCATAACTTTTGTTCAAAGTGAGTTTTCAGTCAAATTTCAACCTGAAAGCATAGAAAGATGCATAAACTTGAAGTTACAGCTTGATTTCAGTGAGTTTTCATCAAAATACAGGAGTTCTGCATGAAGTGTTCATTTTGGCCTTCTCTCGCTGAGAAAACACTATTTGTGACCTGTGATACAAAAATGCCATAACTTTTGTTCAAAGTGAGTTTTCAGTCAAGTTTCAACCTGAAAGCATAGAAAGATGCATAAACTTGAAGTTACAGCTTGATTTCAGTGAGTTTTCATCAAAATACAGGAGTTCTGCATGAAGTGTTCATTTTGGCCTTCTCTCGCTGAGAAAACACTATTTGTGACCTGTGAAACAAAAATGCCATAACTTTTGTTCAAAGTGAGTTTTCTGTCAAGTTTCAACTTGAAAGCATAGAAAGATGCATAAACTTGAAGTTACAGCTTGATTTCAGTGAGTTTTCATCAAAATACAGGAGTTCTGCATGAAGTGTTCATTTTGGCCTTCTCTCGCTGAGAAAACACTATTTGTGACCTGTGATACAAAAATGCCATAACTTTTGTTCAAAGTGAGTTTTCAGTCAAATTTCAACCTGAAAGCATAGAAAGATGCATAAACTTGAAGTTACAGCTTGATTTCAGTGAGTTTTCATCAAAATACAGAAGTTCTGCATGAAGTGTTCATTTTGGCCTTCTCTCGCTGAGAAAACACTATTTGTGACCTATGATACAAAAATGCCATAACTTTTGTTCAAAGTGAGTTTTCTGTCAAGTTTCAAACTGAAAGCATAGAAAGATGCATAAACTTGAAGTTACAGCTTGATTTCAGTGAGTTTTCATCAAAATACAGGAGTTCTGCATGAAGTGTTCATTTTGGCCTTCTCTCGCTGAGAAAACACTATTTGTGACCTGTGATACAAAAATGCCATAACTTTTGTTCAAAGTGAGTTTTCAGTCAAATTTCAACCTGAAAGCATAGAAAGATGCATAAACTTGAAGTTACAGCTTGATTTCAGTGAGTTTTCATCAAAATACAGGAGTTCTGCATGAAGTGTTCATTTTGGCCTTCTCTCGCTGAGAAAACACTATTTGTGACCTGTGATACAAAAATGCCATAACTTTTGTTCAAAGTGAGTTTTCAGTCAAGTTTCAACCTGAAAGCATAGAAAGATGCATAAACTTGAAGTTACAGCTTGATTTCAGTGAGTTTTCATCAAAATACAGGAGTTCTGCATGAAGTGTTCATTTTGGCCTTCTCTCGCTGAGAAAACACTATTTGTGACCTGTGATACAAAAATGCCATAACTTTTGTTCAAAGTGAGTTTTCAGTCAAATTTCAACCTGAAATCATAGAAAGATGCATAAACTTGAATTTACAGCTTGATTTCAGTGAGTTTTCATCAAAATACAGGAGTTCTGCATTAAATGTTCATTTTGGCCTTTTCTCGCTGAGAAAACACTATTTGTGACCTATGATACAAAAATGCCATAACTTTTGTTCAAAGTGAGTTTTCAGTCAAGTTTCAACCTGAAAGCATAGAAAGATGCATAAACTTGAAGTTACAGCTTGATTTCAGTGAGTTTTCATCAAAATACAGGAGTTCTGCATGAAGTGTTCATTTTGGCCTTCTCTCGCTGAGAAAACACTATTTGTGACCTGTAATACAAAAATGCCATAACTTTTGTTCAAAGTGAGTTTTCAGTCAAATTTCAACCTGAAAGCATAGAAAGATGCATAAACTTGAAGTTACAGCTTGATTTCAGTGAGTTTTCATCAAAATACAGGAGTTCTGCATGAAGTGTTCATTTTGGCCTTCTCTCGCTGAGAAAACACTATTTGTGACCTGTGATACAAAAATGCCATAACTTTTGTTCAAAGTGAGTTTTCAGTCAAGTTTCAACCTGAAAGCATAGAAAGATGCATAAACTTGAAGTTACAGCTTGATTTCAGTGAGTTTTCATCAAAATACAGGAGTTCTGCATGAAGTGTTCATTTTGGCCTTCTCTCGCTGAGAAAACACTATTTGTGACCTGTGATACAAAAATGCCATAACTTTTGTTCAAAGTGAGTTTTCAGTCAAGTTTCAACCTGAAAGCATAGAAAGATGCATAAACTTGAAGTTACAGCTTGATTTCAGTGAGTTTTCATCAAAATACAGGAGTTCTGCATGAAGTGTTCATTTTGGCCTTCTCTCGCTGAGAAAACACTATTTGTGACCTGTGATACAAAAATGCCATAACTTTTGTTCAAAGTGAGTTTTCAGTCAAGTTTCAACCTGAAAGCATAGAAAGATGCATAAACTTGAAGTTACAGCTTGATTTCAGTGAGTTTTCATCAAAATACAGGAGTTCTGCATGAAGTGTTCATTTTGGCCTTCTCTCGCTGAGAAAACACTATTTGTGACCTGTGAAACAAAAATGCCATAACTTTTGTTCAAAGTGAGTTTTCTGTCAAGTTTCAACTTGAAAGCATAGAAAGATGCATAAACTTGAAGTTACAGCTTGATTTCAGTGAGTTTTCATCAAAATACAGGAGTTCTGCATGAAGTGTTCATTTTGGCCTTCTCTCGCTGAGAAAACACTATTTGTGACCTGTGATACAAAAATGCCATAACTTTTGTTCAAAGTGAGTTTTCAGTCAAATTTCAACCTGAAAGCATAGAAAGATGCATAAACTTGAAGTTACAGCTTGATTTCAGTGAGTTTTCATCAAAATACAGAAGTTCTGCATGAAGTGTTCATTTTGGCCTTCTCTCGCTGAGAAAACACTATTTGTGACCTATGATACAAAAATGCCATAACTTTTGTTCAAAGTGAGTTTTCTGTCAAGTTTCAAACTGAAAGCATAGAAAGATGCATAAACTTGAAGTTACAGCTTGATTTCAGTGAGTTTTCATCAAAATACAGGAGTTCTGCATGAAGTGTTCATTTTGGCCTTCTCTCGCTGAGAAAACACTATTTGTGACCTGTGATACAAAAATGCCATAACTTTTGTTCAAAGTGAGTTTTCAGTCAAATTTCAACCTGAAAGCATAGAAAGATGCATAAACTTGAAGTTACAGCTTGATTTCAGTGAGTTTTCATCAAAATACAGGAGTTCTGCATGAAGTGTTCATTTTGGCCTTCTCTCGCTGAGAAAACACTATTTGTGACCTATGATACAAAAATTCCATAACTTTTGTTCAAAGTGAGTTTTCAGTCAAGTTTCAACCTGAAAGCATAGAAAGATGCATAAACTTGAAGTTACAGCTTGATTTCAGTGAGTTTTCATCAAAATACAGGAGTTCTGCATGAAGTGTTCATTTTGGCCTTCTCTCGCTGAGAAAACACTATTTGTGACCTGTGATACAAAAATGCCATAACTTTTGTTCAAAGTGAGTTTTCAGTCAAATTTCAACCTGAAATCATAGAAAGAAGCATAAACTTTAATTTACAGCTTGATTTCAGTGAGTTTTCATCAAAATACAGGAGTTCTGCATTAAATGTTCATTTTGGCCTTTTCTCGCTGAGAAAACACTATTTGTGACCTATGATACAAAAATGCCATAACTTTTGTTCAAAGTGAGTTTTCAGTCAAGTTTCAACCTGAAAGCATAGAAAGATGCATAAACTTGAAGTTACAGCTTGATTTCAGTGAGTTTTCATCAAAATACAGGAGTTCTGCATGAAGTGTTCATTTTGGCCTTCTCTCGCTGAGAAAACACTATTTGTGACCTGTAATACAAAAATGCCATAACTTTTGTTCAAAGTGAGTTTTCAGTCAAATTTCAACCTGAAAGCATAGAAAGATGCATAAACTTGAAGTTACAGCTTGATTTCAGTGAGTTTTCATCAAAATACAGGAGTTCTGCATGAAGTGTTCATTTTGGCCTTCTCTCGCTGAGAAAACACTATTTGTGACCTGTGATACAAAAATGCCATAACTTTTGTTCAAAGTGAGTTTTCAGTCAAGTTTCAACCTGAAAGCATAGAAAGATGCATAAACTTGAAGTTACAGCTTGATTTCAGTGAGTTTTCATCAAAATACAGGAGTTCTGCATGAAGTGTTCATTTTGGCCTTCTCTCGCTGAGAAAACACTATTTGTGACCTGTGATACAAAAATGCCATAACTTTTGTTCAAAGTGAGTTTTCTGTCAAGTTTCAACCTGAAAGCATAGAAAGATGCATAAACTTGAAGTTACAGCTTGATTTCAGTGAGTTTTCATCAAAATACAGGAGTTCTGCATGAAGTGTTCATTTTGGCCTTCTCTCGCTGAGAAAACACTATTTGTGACCTGTGATACAAAAATGCCATAACTTTTGTTCAAAGTGAGTTTTCAGTCAAATTTCAACCTGAAAGCATAGAAAGATGCATAAACTTGAAGTTACAGCTTGATTTCAGTGAGTTTTCATCAAAATACAGGAGTTCTGCATGAAGTGTTCATTTTGGCCTTCTCTCGCTGAGAAAACACTATTTGTGACCTGTGATACAAAAATGCCATAACTTTTGTTCAAAGTGAGTTTTCAGTCAAGTTTCAACCTGAAAGCATAGAAAGATGCATAAACGTGAAGTTACAGCTTGATTTCAGTGAGTTTTCATCAAAATACAGGAGTTCTGCATGAAGTGTTCATTTTGGCCTTCTCTCGCTGAGAAAACACTATTTGTGACCTGCGACACAGAACAGCCATAACTTTTGTTCAAAGTGAGTTTTCTGTCAAGTTTCAACCTGAAAGCATAGAAAGATGCATAAACTATAAGTTACAGCTGGATTTCAGTGAGTTTTCATCAAAATACAGGAGTTCTGCATGAAGTGTTCATTTTGGCCTTCTCTCGCTGAGAAAACACTATTTGTGACCTATGATACAAAAATGCCATAACTTTTGTTCAAAGTGAGTTTTCTGTCAAGTTTCAACCTGAAAGCATAGAAAGATGCATAAACTTGAAGTTACAGCTTGATTTCAGTGAGTTTTCATCAAAATACAGGAGTTCTGCATGAAGTGTTCATTTTGGCCTTCTCTCGCTGAGAAAACACTATTTGTGACCTGTGATACAAAAATGCCATAACTTTTGTTCAAAGTGAGTTTTCAGTCAAGTTTCAACCTGAAAGCATAGAAAGATGCCTAAACTTGAAGTTACAGCTTGATTTCAGTGAGTTTTCATCAAAATACAGGAGTTCTGCATGAAGTGTTCATTTTGGCCTTCTCTCGCTGAGAAAACACTATTTGTGACCTGTGATACAAAAATGCCATAACTTTTGTTCAAAGTGAGTTTTCAGTCAAATTTCAACCTGAAAGCATAGAAAGATGCATAAACTTGAAGTTACAGCTTGATTTCAGTGAGTTTTCATCAAAATACAGGAGTTCTGCATGAAGTGTTCATTTTGGCCTTCTCTCGCTGAGAAAACACTATTTGTGACCTGTGATACAAAAATGCCATAACTTTTGTTCAAAGTGAGTTTTCAGTCAAGTTTCAACCTGAAAGCATAGAAAGATGCATAAACTTGAAGTTACAGCTTGATTTCAGTGAGTTTTCATCAAAATACAGGAGTTCTGCATGAAGTGTTCATTTTGGCCTTCTCTCGCTGAGAAAACACTATTTGTGACCTGTGATACAAAAATGCCATAACTTTTGTTCAAAGTGAGTTTTCAGTCAAATTTCAACCTGAAAGCATAGAAAGATGCATAAACTTGAAGTTACAGCTTGATTTCAGTGAGTTTTCATCAAAATACAGGAGTTCTGCATGAAGTGTTCATTTTGGCCTTCTCTCGCTGAGAAAACACTATTTGTGACCTGTGATACAAAAATGCCATAACTTTTGTTCAAAGTGAGTTTTCAGTCAAGTTTCAACCTGAAAGCATAGAAAGATGCATAAACTTGAAGTTACAGCTTGATTTCAGTGAGTTTTCATCAAAATACAGGAGTTCTGCATGAAGTGTTCATTTTGGCCTTCTCTCGCTGAGAAAACACTATTTGTGACCTATGATACAAAAATGCCATAACTTTTGTTCAAAGTGAGTTTTCTGTCAAGTTTCAACCTGAAAGCATAGAAAGATGCATAAACTTGAAGTTTCAGCTTGATTTCAGTGAGTTTTCATCAAAATACAGGAGTTCTGCATGAAGTGTTCATTTTGGCCTTCTCTCGCTGAGAAAACACTATTTGTGACCTGTGATACAAAAATGCCATAACTTTTGTTCAAAGTGAGTTTTCAGTCAAATTTCAACCTGAAAGCATAGAAAGATGCATAAACTTGAAGTTACAGCTTGATTTCAGTGAGTTTTCATCAAAATACAGGAGTTCTGCATGAAGTGTTCATTTTGGCCTTCTCTCGCTGAGAAAACACTATTTGTGACCTGTGATACAAAAATGCCATAACTTTTGTTCAAAGTGAGTTTTCAGTCAAATTTCAACCTGAAAGCATAGAAAGATGCATAAACTTGAAGTTACAGCTTGATTTCAGTGAGTTTTCATCAAAATACAGGAGTTCTGCATGAAGTGTTCATTTTGGCCTTCTCTCGCTGAGAAAACACTATTTGTGACCTGTGATACAAAAATGCCATAACTTTTGTTCAAAGTGAGTTTTCTGTCAAGTTTCAACCTGAAAGCATAGAAAGATGCACAAACTTGAAGTTACAGCTTGATTTCAGTGAGTTTTCATCAAAATACAGGAGTTCTGCATGAAGTGTTCATTTTGGCCTTCTCTCGCTGAGAAAACACTATTTGTGACCTGTGATACAAAAATGCCATAACTTTTGTTCAAAGTGAGTTTTCAGTCAAGTTTCAACCTGAAAGCATAGAAAGATGCATAAACTTGAAGTTACAGCTTGATTTCAGTGAGTTTTCATCAAAATACAGGAGTTCTGCATGAAGTGTTCATTTTGGCCTTCTCTCGCTGAGAAAACACTATTTGTGACCTGTGATACAAAAATGCCATAACTTTTGTTCAAAGTGAGTTTTCAGTCAAGTTTCAACCTGAAAGCATAGAAAGATGCATAAACTTGAAGTTACAGCTTGATTTCAGTGAGTTTTCATCAAAATACAGGAGTTCTGCATGAAGTGTTCATTTTGGCCTTCTCTCGCTGAGAAAACACTATTTGTGACCTGTGATACAAAAATGCCATAACTTTTGTTCAAAGTGAGTTTTCAGTCAAGTTTCTACCTGAAAGCATAGAAAGATGCATAAACTTAAAGTTACAGCTTGATTTCAGTGAGTTTTCATCAAAATACATGAGTTCTGCATGAAGTGTTCATTTTGGTCTTCTCTCGCTGAGAAAACACTATTTGTGACCTATGTTACAAAAATGCCATAACTTTTGTTCAAAGTGAGTTTTCAGTCAAATTTCAACCTGAAAGCATAGAAAGATGCATAAACTTGAAGTTACAGCTTGATTTCAGTGAGTTTTCATCAAAATACAGGAGTTCTGCATGAAGTGTTCATTTTGGCCTTCTCTCGCTGAGAAAACACTATTTGTGACCTGCGACACAGAACAGCCATAACTTTTGTTCAAAGTGAGTTTTCTGTCAAGTTTCAACCTGAAAGCATAGAAAGATGCATAAACTTGAAGTTACAGCTTGATTTCAGTGAGTTTTCATCAAAATACAGGAGTTCTGCATGAAGTGTCCATTTTGGCCTTCTCTCGCTGAGAAAACACTATTTGTGACCTATGTTACAAAAATGCCATAACTTTTGTTCAAAGTGAGTTTTCAGTCAAGTTTCAACCTGAAAGCATAGAAAGATGCATAAACTTGAAGTTACAGCTTGATTTCAGTGAGTTTTCATCAAAATACAGGAGTTCTGCATGAAGTGTTCATTTTGGCCTTCTCTCGCTGAGAAAACACTATTTGTGACCTGCGACACAGAACAGCC
The DNA here is from genome assembly GCF_037954235.1 of Aulostomus chinensis. Lineage (NCBI taxonomy): Eukaryota > Metazoa > Chordata > Actinopteri > Syngnathiformes > Aulostomidae > Aulostomus > Aulostomus chinensis. Next base: position 30,331 of record NW_028234238.1, read on the forward strand.
ATAACTTTTGTTCAAAGTGAGTTTTCTGTCAAGTTTCAACCTGAAAGCATAGAAAGATGCATAAACTTGAAGTTACAGCTTGATTTCAGTGAGTTTTCATCAAAATACAGGAGTTCTGCATGAAGTGTTCATTTTGGCCTTCTCTCGCTGAGAAAACACTATTTGTGACCTGTGATACAAAAATGCCATAACTTTTGTTCAAAGTGAGTTTTCTGTCAAGTTTTAACCTGAAAGCATAGAAAGATGCATAAACTTGAAGTTACAGCTTGATTTCAGTGAGTTTTCATCAAAATACAGAAGTTCTGCATGAAGTGTTCATTTTGGCCTTCTCTCGCTGAGAAAACACTATTTGTGACCTATGATACAAAAATGCCATAACTTTTGTTCAAAGTGAGTTTTCTGTCAAGTTTCAACCTGAAAGCATAGAAAGATGCATAAACTTGAAGTTACAGCTTGATTTCAGTGAGTTTTCATCAAAATACAGGAGTTCTGCATGAAGTGTTCATTTTGGCCTTCTCTCGCTGAGAAAACACTATTTGTGACCTGTGATACAAAAATGCCATAACTTTTTTTCAAAGTGAGTTTTCAGTCAAGTTTCAACCTGAAAGCATAGAAAGATGCATAAACTTGAAGTTACAGCTTGATTTCAGTGACTTTTCATCAAAATACAGGAGTTCTGCATGAAGTGTTCATTTTGGCCTTCTCTCGCTGAGAAAACACTATTTGTGACCTATGTTACAAAAATGCCATAACTTTTGTTCAAAGTGAGTTTTCAGTCAAGTTTCAACCTGAAAGCATAGAAAGATGCATAAACTATAAGTTACAGCTGGATTTCAGTGAGTTTTCATCAAAATACAGGAGTTCTGCATGAAGTGTTCATTTTGGCCTTCTCTCGCTGAGAAAACACTATTTGTGACCTATGATACAAAAATGCCATAACTTTTGTTCAAAGTGAGTTTTCTGTCAAGTTTCAACCTGAAAGCATAGAAAGATGCATAAACTTGAAGTTACAGCTTGATTTCAGTGAGTTTTCATCAAAATACAGGAGTTCTGCATGAAGTGTTCATTTTGGCCTTCTCTCGCTGAGAAAACACTATTTGTGACCTGCGACACAGAACAGCCATAACTTTTGTTCAAAGTGAGTTTTCTGTCAAGTTTCAACCTGAAAGCATAGAAAGATGCATAAACTTGAAGTTACAGCTTGATTTCAGTGAGTTTTCATCAAAATACAGGAGTTCTGCATGAAGTGTCCATTTTGGCCTTCTCTCGCTGAGAAAACACTATTTGTGACCTATGTTACAAAAATGCCATAACTTTTGTTCAAAGTGAGTTTTCAGTCAAGTTTCAACCTGAAAGCATAGAAAGATGCATAAACTTGAAGTTACAGCTTGATTTCAGTGAGTTTTCATCAAAATACAGGAGTTCTGCATGAAGTGTTCATTTTGGCCTTCTCTCGCTGAGAAAACACTATTTGTGACCTGCGACACAGAACAGCCATAACTTTTGTTCAAAGTGAGTTTTCTGTCAAGTTTCAACCTGAAAGCATAGAAAGATGCATAAACTTGAAGTTACAGCTTGATTTCAGTGAGTTTTCATCAAAATACAGGAGTTCTGCATGAAGTGTTCATTTTGGCCTTCTCTCGCTGAGAAAACACTATTTGTGACCTGTGATACAAAAATGCCATAACTTTTGTTCAAAGTGAGTTTTCTGTCAAGTTTTAACCTGAAAGCATAGAAAGATGCATAAACTTGAAGTTACAGCTTGATTTCAGTGAGTTTTCATCAAAATACAGAAGTTCTGCATGAAGTGTTCATTTTGGCCTTCTCTCGCTGAGAAAACACTATTTGTGACCTATGATACAAAAATGCCATAACTTTTGTTCAAAGTGAGTTTTCTGTCAAGTTTCAACCTGAAAGCATAGAAAGATGCATAAACTTGAAGTTACAGCTTGATTTCAGTGAGTTTTCATCAAAATACAGGAGTTCTGCATGAAGTGTTCATTTTGGCCTTCTCTCGCTGAGAAAACACTATTTGTGACCTGTGATACAAAAATGCCATAACTTTTTTTCAAAGTGAGTTTTCAGTCAAGTTTCAACCTGAAAGCATAGAAAGATGCATAAACTTGAAGTTACAGCTTGATTTCAGTGACTTTTCATCAAAATACAGGAGTTCTGCATGAAGTGTTCATTTTGGCCTTCTCTCGCTGAGAAAACACTATTTGTGACCTATGTTACAAAAATGCCATAACTTTTGTTCAAAGTGAGTTTTCAGTCAAGTTTCAACCTGAAAGCATAGAAAGATGCATAAACTATAAGTTACAGCTGGATTTCAGTGAGTTTTCATCAAAATACAGGAGTTCTGCATGAAGTGTTCATTTTGGCCTTCTCTCGCTGAGAAAACACTATTTGTGACCTATGATACAAAAATGCCATAACTTTTGTTCAAAGTGAGTTTTCTGTCAAGTTTCAACCTGAAAGCATAGAAAGATGCATAAACTTGAAGTTACAGCTTGATTTCAGTGAGTTTTCATCAAAATACAGGAGTTCTGCATGAAGTGTTCATTTTGGCCTTCTCTCGCTGAGAAAACACTATTTGTGACCTGTGATACAAAAATGCCATAACTTTTGTTCAAAGTGAGTTTTCAGTCAAGTTTCAACCTGAAAGCATAGAAAGATGCCTAAACTTGAAGTTACAGCTTGATTTCAGTGAGTTTTCATCAAGATACAGGAGTTCTGCATGAAGTGTTCATTTTGGCCTTCTCTCGCTGAGAAAACACTATTTGTGACCTATGTTACAAAAATGCCATAACTTTTGTTCAAAGTGAGTTTTCAGTCAAGTTTCAACCTGAAAGCATAGAAAGATGCATAAACTATAAGTTACAGCTTGATTTCAGTGAGTTTTCATCAAAATACAGGAGTTCTGCATGAAGTGTTCATTTTGGCCTTCTCTCGCTGAGAAAACACTATTTGTGACCTGTGATACAAAAATGCCATAACTTTTGTTCAAAGTGAGTTTTCAGTCAAGTTTCAACCTGAAAGCATAGAAAGATGCATAAACTTGAAGTTACAGCTTGATTTCAGTGAGTTTTCATCAAAATACAGGAGTTCTGCATGAAGTGTTCATTTTGGCCTTCTCTCGCTGAGAAAACACTATTTGTGACCTGTGATACAAAAATGCCATAACTTTTGTTCAAAGTGAGTTTTCAGTCAAGTTTCAACCTGAAAGCATAGAAAGATGCATAAACTTGAAGTTACAGCTTGATTTCAGTGAGTTTTCATCAAAATACAGGAGTTCTGCATGAAGTGTTCATTTTGGCCTTCTCTCGCTGAGAAAACACTATTTGTGACCTATGATACAAAAATGCCATAACTTTTGTTCAAAGTGAGTTTTCTGTCAAGTTTCAACCTGAAAGCATAGAAAGATGCATAAACTTGAAGTTACAGCTTGATTTCAGTGAGTTTTCATCAAAATACAGGAGTTCTGCATGAAGTGTTCATTTTGGCCTTCTCTCGCTGAGAAAACACTATTTGTGACCTGTGATACAAAAATGCCATAACTTTTGTTCAAAGTGAGTTTTCAGTCAAATTTCAACCTGAAAGCATAGAAAGATGCATAAACTTGAAGTTACAGCTTGATTTCAGTGAGTTTTCATCAAAATACAGGAGTTCTGCATGAAGTGTTCATTTTGGCCTTCTCTCGCTGAGAAAACACTATTTGTGACCTGTGATACAAAAATGCCATAACTTTTGTTCAAAGTGAGTTTTCAGTCAAATTTCAACCTGAAAGCATAGAAAGATGCATAAACTTGAAGTTACAGCTTGATTTCAGTGAGTTTTCATCAAAATACAGGAGTTCTGCATGAAGTGTTCATTTTGGCCTTCTCTCGCTGAGAAAACACTATTTGTGACCTGTGATACAAAAATGCCATAACTTTTGTTCAAAGTGAGTTTTCTGTCAAGTTTCAACCTGAAAGCATAGAAAGATGCACAAACTTGAAGTTACAGCTTGATTTCAGTGAGTTTTCATCAAAATACAGGAGTTCTGCATGAAGTGTTCATTTTGGCCTTCTCTCGCTGAGAAAACACTATTTGTGACCTGTGATACAAAAATGCCATAACTTTTGTTCAAAGTGAGTTTTCAGTCAAGTTTCAACCTGAAAGCATAGAAAGATGCATAAACTTGAAGTTACAGCTTGATTTCAGTGAGTTTTCATCAAAATACAGGAGTTCTGCATGAAGTGTTCATTTTGGCCTTCTCTCGCTGAGAAAACACTATTTGTGACCTGTGATACAAAAATGCCATAACTTTTGTTCAAAGTGAGTTTTCAGTCAAGTTTCAACCTGAAAGCATAGAAAGATGCATAAACTTGAAGTTACAGCTTGATTTCAGTGAGTTTTCATCAAAATACAGGAGTTCTGCATGAAGTGTTCATTTTGGCCTTCTCTCGCTGAGAAAACACTATTTGTGACCTGTGATACAAAAATGCCATAACTTTTGTTCAAAGTGAGTTTTCAGTCAAGTTTCAACCTGAAAGCATAGAAAGATGCATAAACTTGAAGTTACAGCTTGATTTCAGTGAGTTTTCATCAAAATACAGGAGTTCTGCATGAAGTGTTCATTTTGGCCTTCTCTCGCTGAGAAAACACTATTTGTGACCTGTGATACAAAAATGCCATAACTTTTGTTCAAAGTGAGTTTTCTGTCAAGTTTCAACCTGAAAGCATAGAAAGATGCATAAACTTGAAGTTACAGCTTGATTTCAGTGAGTTTTCATCAAAATACAGGAGTTCTGCATGAAGTGTCCATTTTGGCCTTCTCTCGCTGAGAAAACACTATTTGTGACCTATGTTACAAAAATGCCATAACTTTTGTTCAAAGTGAGTTTTCAGTCAAGTTTCAACCTGAAAGCATAGAAAGATGCATAAACTTGAAGTTACAGCTTGATTTCAGTGAGTTTTCATCAAAATACAGGAGTTCTGCATGAAGTGTTCATTTTGGCCTTCTCTCGCTGAGAAAACACTATTTGTGACCTGCGACACAGAACAGCCATAACTTTTGTTCAAAGTGAGTTTTCTGTCAAGTTTCAACCTGAAAGCATAGAAAGATGCATAAACTTGAAGTTACAGCTTGATTTCAGTGAGTTTTCATCAAAATACAGGAGTTCTGCATGAAGTGTTCATTTTGGCCTTCTCTCGCTGAGAAAACACTATTTGTGACCTGTGATACAAAAATGCCATAACTTTTGTTCAAAGTGAGTTTTCTGTCAAGTTTCAACCTGAAAGCATAGAAAGATGCATAAACTTGAAGTTACAGCTTGATTTCAGTGAGTTTTCATCAAAATACAGGAGTTCTGCATGAAGTGTTCATTTTGGCCTTCTCTCGCTGAGAAAACACTATTTGTGACCTGTGATACAAAAATGCCATAACTTTTGTTCAAAGTGAGTTTTCAGTCAAATTTCAACCTGAAAGCATAGAAAGATGCATAAACTTGAAGTTACAGCTTGATTTCAGTGAGTTTTCATCAAAATACAGGAGTTCTGCATGAAGTGTTCATTTTGGCCTTCTCTCGCTGAGAAAACACTATTTGTGACCTGTGATACAAAAATGCCATAACTTTTGTTCAAAGTGAGTTTTCTGTCAAGTTTCAACCTGAAAGCATAGAAAGATGCACAAACTTGAAGTTACAGCTTGATTTCAGTGAGTTTTCATCAAAATACAGGAGTTCTGCATGAAGTGTTCATTTTGGCCTTCTCTCGCTGAGAAAACACTATTTGTGACCTGTGATACAAAAATGCCATAACTTTTGTTCAAAGTGAGTTTTCAGTCAAGTTTCAACCTGAAAGCATAGAAAGATGCATAAACTTGAAGTTACAGCTTGATTTCAGTGAGTTTTCATCAAAATACAGGAGTTCTGCATGAAGTGTTCATTTTGGCCTTCTCTCGCTGAGAAAACACTATTTGTGACCTGTGATACAAAAATGCCATAACTTTTGTTCAAAGTGAGTTTTCAGTCAAGTTTCAACCTGAAAGCATAGAAAGATGCATAAACTTGAAGTTACAGCTTGATTTCAGTGAGTTTTCATCAAAATACAGGAGTTCTGCATGAAGTGTTCATTTTGGCCTTCTCTCGCTGAGAAAACACTATTTGTGACCTGTGATACAAAAATGCCATAACTTTTGTTCAAAGTGAGTTTTCAGTCAAGTTTCTACCTGAAAGCATAGAAAGATGCATAAACTTGAAGTTACAGCTTGATTTCAGTGAGTTTTCATCAAAATACATGAGTTCTGCATGAAGTGTTCATTTTGGTCTTCTCTCGCTGAGAAAACACTATTTGTGACCTATGTTACAAAAATGCCATAACTTTTGTTCAAAGTGAGTTTTCAGTCAAATTTCAACCTGAAAGCATAGAAAGATGCATAAACTTGAAGTTACAGCTTGATTTCAGTGAGTTTTCATCAAAATACAGGAGTTCTGCATGAAGTGTTCATTTTGGCCTTCTCTCGCTGAGAAAACACTATTTGTGACCTGCGACACAGAACAGCCATAACTTTTGTTCAAAGTGAGTTTTCTGTCAAGTTTCAACCTGAAAGCATAGAAAGATGCATAAACTTGAAGTTACAGCTTGATTTCAGTGAGTTTTCATCAAAATACAGGAGTTCTGCATGAAGTGTCCATTTTGGCCTTCTCTCGCTGAGAAAACACTATTTGTGACCTATGTTACAAAAATGCCATAACTTTTGTTCAAAGTGAGTTTTCAGTCAAGTTTCAACCTGAAAGCATAGAAAGATGCATAAACTTGAAGTTACAGCTTGATTTCAGTGAGTTTTCATCAAAATACAGGAGTTCTGCATGAAGTGTTCATTTTGGCCTTCTCTCGCTGAGAAAACACTATTTGTGACCTGCGACACAGAACAGCCATAACTTTTGTTCAAAGTGAGTTTTCTGTCAAGTTTCAACCTGAAAGCATAGAAAGATGCATAAACTTGAAGTTACAGCTTGATTTCAGTGAGTTTTCATCAAAATACAGGAGTTCTGCATGAAGTGTTCATTTTGGCCTTCTCTCGCTGAGAAAACACTATTTGTGACCTGTGATACAAAAATGCCATAACTTTTGTTCAAAGTGAGTTTTCTGTCAAGTTTCAACCTGAAAGCATAGAAAGATGCATAAACTTGAAGTTACAGCTTGATTTCAGTGAGTTTTCATCAAAATACAGAAGTTCTGCATGAAGTGTTCATTTTGGCCTTCTCTCGCTGAGAAAACACTATTTGTGACCTATGATACAAAAATGCCATAACTTTTGTTCAAAGTGAGTTTTCTGTCAAGTTTCAACCTGAAAGCATAGAAAGATGCATAAACTTGAAGTTACAGCTTGATTTCAGTGAGTTTTCATCAAAATACAGGAGTTCTGCATGAAGTGTTCATTTTGGCCTTCTCTCGCTGAGAAAACACTATTTGTGACCTGTGATACAAAAATGCCATAACTTTTATTCAAAGTGAGTTTTCAGTCAAGTTTCAACCTGAAAGCATAGAAAGATGCCTAAACTTGAAGTTACAGCTTGATTTCAGTGACTTTTCATCAAAATACAGGAGTTCTGCATGAAGTGTTCATTTTGGCCTTCTCTCGCTGAGAAAACACTATTTGTGACCTATGATACAAAAATGCCATAACTTTTGTTCAAAGTGAGTTTTCTGTCAAGTTTCAACCTGAAAGCATAGAAAGATGCATAAACTTGAAGTTACAGCTTGATTTCAGTGAGTTTTCATCAAAATACAGGAGTTCTGCATGAAGTGTTCATTTTGGCCTTCTCTCGCTGAGAAAACACTATTTGTGACCTGAAACAAAAATGCCATAACTTTTGTTCAAAGTGAGTTTTCAGTCAAATTTCAACCTGAAAGCATAGAAAGATGCATAAACTTGAAGTTACAGCTTGATTTCAGTGAGTTTTCATCAAAATACAGGAGTTCTGCATGAAGTGTTCATTTTGGCCTTCTCTCGCTGAGAAAACACTATTTGTGACCTGTGATACAAAAATGCCATAACTTTTGTTCAAAGTGAGTTTTCAGTCAAATTTCAACCTGAAAGCATAGAAAGATGCATAAACTTGAAGTTACAGCTTGATTTCAGTGAGTTTTCATCAAAATACAGGAGTTCTGCATGAAGTGTTCATTTTGGCCTTCTCTCGCTGAGAAAACACTATTTGTGACCTGTGATACAAAAATGCCATAACTTTTGTTCAAAGTGAGTTTTCTGTCAAGTTTCAACCTGAAAGCATAGAAAGATGCACAAACTTGAAGTTACAGCTTGATTTCAGTGAGTTTTCATCAAAATACAGGAGTTCTGCATGAAGTGTTCATTTTGGCCTTCTCTCGCTGAGAAAACACTATTTGTGACCTGTGATACAAAAATGCCATAACTTTTGTTCAAAGTGAGTTTTCAGTCAAGTTTCAACCTGAAAGCATAGAAAGATGCATAAACTTGAAGTTACAGCTTGATTTCAGTGAGTTTTCATCAAAATACAGGAGTTCTGCATGAAGTGTTCATTTTGGCCTTCTCTCGCTGAGAAAACACTATTTGTGACCTGTGATACAAAAATGCCATAACTTTTGTTCAAAGTGAGTTTTCAGTCAAGTTTCAACCTGAAAGCATAGAAAGATGCATAAACTTGAAGTTACAGCTTGATTTCAGTGAGTTTTCATCAAAATACAGGAGTTCTGCATGAAGTGTTCATTTTGGCCGTCTCTCGCTGAGAAAACACTATTTGTGACCTGTGATACAAAAATGCCATAACTTTTGTTCAAAGTGAGTTTTCAGTCAAATTTCAACCTGAAAGCATAGAAAGATGCATAAACTTGAAGTTACAGCTTGATTTCAGTGAGTTTTCATCAAAATACAGGAGTTCTGCATGAAGTGTTCATTTTGGCCTTCTCTCGCTGAGAAAACACTATTTGTGACCTGCGACACAGAACAGCCATAACTTTTGTTCAAAGTGAGTTTTCTGTCAAGTTTCAACCTGAAAGCATAGAAAGATGCATAAACTTGAAGTTACAGCTTGATTTCAGTGAGTTTTCATCAAAATACAGGAGTTCTGCATGAAGTGTTCATTTTGGCCTTCTCTCGCTGAGAAAACACTATTTGTGACCTGTGATACAAAAATGCCATAACTTTTGTTCAAAGTGAGTTTTCTGTCAAGTTTCAACCTGAAAGCATAGAAAGATGCATAAACTTGAAGTTACAGCTTGATTTCAGTGAGTTTTCATCAAAATACAGAAGTTCTGCATGAAGTGTTCATTTTGGCCTTCTCTCGCTGAGAAAACACTATTTGTGACCTATGATACAAAAATGCCATAACTTTTGTTCAAAGTGAGTTTTCTGTCAAGTTTCAACCTGAAAGCATAGAAAGATGCATAAACTTGAAGTTACAGCTTGATTTCAGTGAGTTTTCATCAAAATACAGGAGTTCTGCATGAAGTGTTCATTTTGGCCTTCTCTCGCTGAGAAAACACTATTTGTGACCTGTGATACAAAAATGCCATAACTTTTGTTCAAAGTGAGTTTTCAGTCAAGTTTCAACCTGAAAGCATAGAAAGATGCATAAACTTGAAGTTACAGCTTGATTTCAGTGAGTTTTCATCAAAATACAGGAGTTCTGCATGAAGTGTTCATTTTGGCCTTCTCTCGCTGAGAAAACACTATTTGTGACCTGTGATACAAAAATGCCATAACTTTTGTTCAAAGTGAGTTTTCAGTCAAGTTTCAACCTGAAAGCATAGAAAGATGCATAAACTTGAAGTTACAGCTTGATTTCAGTGAGTTTTCATCAAAATACAGGAGTTCTGCATGAAGTGTTCATTTTGGCCGTCTCTCGCTGAGAAAACACTATTTGTGACCTGTGATACAAAAATGCCATAACTTTTGTTCAAAGTGAGTTTTCAGTCAAGTTTCTACCTGAAAGCATAGAAAGATGCATAAACTTGAAGTTACAGCTTGATTTCAGTGAGTTTTCATCAAAATACATGAGTTCTGCATGAAGTGTTCATTTTGGTCTTCTCTCGCTGAGAAAACACTATTTGTGACCTGTGATACAAAAATGCCATAACTTTTGTTCAAAGTGAGTTTTCAGTCAAATTTCAACCTGAAAGCATAGAAAGATGCATAAACTTGAAGTTACAGCTTGATTTCAGTGAGTTTTCATCAAAATACAGGAGTTCTGCATGAAGTGTTCATTTTGGCCTTCTCTCGCTGAGAAAACACTATTTGTGACCTGCGACACAGAACAGCCATAACTTTTGTTCAAAGTGAGTTTTCTGTCAAGTTTCAACCTGAAAGCATAGAAAGATGCATAAACTTGAAGTTACAGCTTGATTTCAGTGAGTTTTCATCAAAATACAGGAGTTCTGCATGAAGTGTTCATTTTGGCCTTCTCTCGCTGAGAAAACACTATTTGTGACCTGTGATACAAAAATGCCATAACTTTTGTTCAAAGTGAGTTTTCTGTCAAGTTTCAACCTGAAAGCATAGAAAGATGCATAAACTTGAAGTTACAGCTTGATTTCAGTGAGTTTTCATCAAAATACAGGAGTTCTGCATGAAGTGTCCATTTTGGCCTTCTCTCGCTGAGAAAACACTATTTGTGACCTATGTTACAAAAATGCCATAACTTTTGTTCAAAGTGAGTTTTCAGTCAAGTTTCAACCTGAAAGCATAGAAAGATGCATAAACTTGAAGTTACAGCTTGATTTCAGTGAGTTTTCATCAAAATACAGGAGTTCTGCATGAAGTGTTCATTTTGGCCTTCTCTCGCTGAGAAAACACTATTTGTGACCTGCGACACAGAACAGCCATAACTTTTGTTCAAAGTGAGTTTTCTGTCAAGTTTCAACCTGAAAGCATAGAAAGATGCATAAACTTGAAGTTACAGCTTGATTTCAGTGAGTTTTCATCAAAATACAGGAGTTCTGCATGAAGTGTTCATTTTGGCCTTCTCTCGCTGAGAAAACACTATTTGTAACCTGTGATACAAAAATGCCATAACTTTTGTTCAAAGTGAGTTTTCAGTCAAGTTTCAACCTGAAAGCATAGAAAGATGCATAAACTTGAAGTTACAGCTTGATTTCAGTGAGTTTTCATCAAAATACAGGAGTTCTGCATGAAGTGTTCATTTTGGCCTTCTCTCGCTGAGAAAACACTATTTGTGACCTGTGATACAAAAATGCCATAACTTTTGTTCAAAGTGAGTTTACAGTCAAGTTTCAACCTGAAAGCATAGAAAGATGCATAAACTTGAAGTTACAGCTTGATTTCAGTGAGTTTTCATCAAAATACAGGAGTTCTGCATGAAGTGTTCATTTTGGCCTTCTCTCGCTGAGAAAACACTATTTGTGACCTATGTTACAAAAATGCCATAACTTTTGTTCAAAGTGAGTTTTCAGTCAAGTTTCAACCTGAAAGCATGGAAAGATGCATAAACTATAAGTTACAGCTTGATTTCAGTGAGTTTTCATCAAAATACAGGAGTTCTGCATGAAGTGTTCATTTTGGCCTTCTCTCGCTGAGAAAACACTATTTGTGACCTGCGACACAGAAAAGCCATAACTTTTGTTCAAAGTGAGTTTTCAGTCAAGTTTCAACCTGAAAGCATAGAAAGATGCATAAACTTGAAGTTACAGCTTGATTTCAGTGAGTTTTCATCAAAATACAGGAGTTCTGCATGAAGTGTTCATTTTGGCCTTCTCTCGCTGAGAAAACACTATTTGTGACCTGTGATACAAAAATGCCATAACTTTTGTTCAAAGTGAGTTTTCTGTCAAGTTTCAACCTGAAAGCATAGAAAGATGCATAAACTTGAAGTTACAGCTTGATTTCAGTGACTTTTCATCAAAATACAGGAGTTCTGCATGAAGTGTTCATTTTGGCCTTCTCTCACTGAGAAAACACTATTTGTGACCTGTGATACAAAAATGCCATAACTTTTGTTCAAAGTGAGTTTTCAGTCAAATTTCAACCTGAAAGCATAGAAAGATGCATAAACTTGAAGTTACAGCTTGATTTCAGTGAGTTTTCATCAAAATACAGGAGTTCTGCATGAAGTGTTCATTTTGGCCTTCTCTCGCTGAGATAACACTATTTGTGACCTATGATACAAAAATGCCATAACTTTTGTTCAAAGTGAGTTTTCAGTCAAGTTTCAACCTGAAAGCATAGAAAGATGCATAAACTTGAAGTTACAGCTTGATTTCAGTGAGTTTTCATCAAAATACAGGAGTTCTGCATGAAGTGTTCATTTTGGCCTTCTCTCGCTGAGAAAACACTATTTGTGACCTGCGTCACAGAAAAGCCATAACTTTTGTTCAAAGTGAGTTTTCTGTCAAGTTTCAACCTGAAAGCATAGAAAGATGCATAAACTTGAAGTTACAGCTTGATTTCAGTGAGTTTTCATGAAAATACAGGAGTTCTGCATGAAGTGTTCATTTTGGCCTTCTCTCGCTGAGAAAACACTATTTGTGACCTGTGATACAAAAATGCCATAACTTTTGTTCAAAGTGAGTTTTCTGTCAAGTTTCAACCTGAAAGCATAGAAAGATGCATAAACTTGAAGTTACAGCTTGATTTCAGTGAGTTTTCATCAAAATACAGGAGTTCTGCATGAAGTGTTCATTTTGGCCTTCTCTCGCTGAGAAAACACTATTTGTGACCTGTGATACAAAAATGCCATAACTTTTGTTCAAAGTGAGTTTTCAGTCAAGTTTCAACCTGAAAGCATAGAAAGATGCATAAACTTGAAGTTACAGCTTGATTTCAGTGAGTTTTCATCAAAATACAGGAGTTCTGCATGAAGTGTTCATTTTGGCCTTCTCTCGCTGAGAAAACACTATTTGTGACCTGTGATACAAAAATGCCATAACTTTTGTTCAAAGTGAGTTTTCAGTCAAGTTTTAACCTGAAAGCATAGAAAGATGCATAAACTTGAAGTTACAGCTTGATTTCAGTGAGTTTTCATCAAAATACAGGAGTTCTGCATGAAGTGTTCATTTTGGCCTTCTCTCGCTGAGAAAACACTATTTGTGACCTGTGATACAAAAATGCCATAACTTTTGTTCAAAGTGAGTTTTCAGTCAAATTTCAACCTGAAAGCATAGAAAGATGCATAAACTTGAAGTTACAGCTTGATTTCAGTGAGTTTTCATCAAAATACAGGAGTTCTGCATGAAGTGTTCATTTTGGCCTTCTCTCGCTGAGAAAACACTATTTGTGACCTGTGATACAAAAATGCCATAACTTTTGTTCAAAGTGAGTTTTCTGTCAAGTTTCAACCTGAAAGCATAGAAAGATGCATAAACTTGAAGTTACAGCTTGATTTCAGTGAGTTTTCATCAAAATACAGGAGTTCTGCATGAAGTGTTCATTTTGGCCTTCTCTCGCTGAGAAAACACTATTTGTGACCTATGTTACAAAAATGCCATAACTTTTGTTCAAAGTGAGTTTTCAGTCAAGTTTCAACCTGAAAGCATAGAAAGATGAATAAACTATAAGTTACAGCTTGATTTCAGTGAGTTTTCATCAAAATACAGGAGTTCTGCATGAAGTGTTCATTTTGGCCTTCTCTCGCTGAGAAAACACTATTTGTGACCTGCGACACAGAAAAGCCATAACTTTTGTTCAAAGTGAGTTTTCAGTCAAGTTTCAACCTGAAAGCATAGAAAGATGCATAAACTTGAAGTTACAGCTTGATTTCAGTGAGTTTTCATCAAAATACAGGAGTTCTGCATGAAGTGTTCATTTTGGCCTTCTCTCGCTGAGAAAACACTATTTGTGACCTGTGATACAAAAATGCCATAACTTTTGTTCAAAGTGAGTTTTCTGTCAAGTTTCAACCTGAAAGCATAGAAAGATGCATAAACTTGAAGTTACAGCTTGATTTCAGTGACTTTTCATCAAAATACAGGAGTTCTGCATGAAGTGTTCATTTTGGCCTTCTCTCGCTGAGAAAACACTATTTGTGACCTGTGATACAAAAATGCCATAACTTTTGTTCAAAGTGAGTTTTCAGTCAAATTTCAACCTGAAAGCATAGAAAGATGCATAAACTTGAAGTTACAGCTTGATTTCAGTGAGTTTTCATCAAAATACAGGAGTTCTGCATGAAGTGTTCATTTTGGCCTTCTCTCGCTGAGATAACACTATTTGTGACCTATGATACAAAAATGCCATAACTTTTGTTCAAAGTGAGTTTTCAGTCAAGTTTCAACCTGAAAGCATAGAAAGATGCATAAACTTGAAGTTACAGCTTGATTTCAGTGAGTTTTAATCAAAATACAGGAGTTCTGCATGAAGTGTTCATTTTGGCCTTCTCTCGCTGAGAAAACACTATTTGTGACCTGCGTCACAGAAAAGCCATAACTTTTGTTCAAAGTGAGTTTTCTGTCAAGTTTCAACCTGAAAGCATAGAAAGATGCATAAACTTGAAGTTACAGCTTGATTTCAGTGAGTTTTCATGAAAATACAGGAGTTCTGCATGAAGTGTTCATTTTGGCCTTCTCTCGCTGAGAAAACACTATTTGTGACCTGTGATACAAAAATGCCATAACATTTGTTCAAAGTGAGTTTTCTGTCAAGTTTCAACCTGAAAGCATAGAAAGATGCATAAACTTGAAGTTACAGCTTGATTTCAGTGAGTTTTCATCAAAATACAGGAGTTCTGCATGAAGTGTTCATTTTGGCCTTCTCTCGCTGAGAAAACACTATTTGTGACCTGTGATACAAAAATGCCATAACTTTTGTTCAAAGTGAGTTTTCAGTCAAGTTTCAACCTGAAAGCATAGAAAGATGCATAAACTTGAAGTTACAGCTTGATTTCAGTGAGTTTTCATCAAAATACAGGAGTTCTGCATGAAGTGTTCATTTTGGCCTTCTCTCGCTGAGAAAACACTATTTGTGACCTGTGATACAAAAATGCCATAACTTTTGTTCAAAGTGAGTTTTCAGTCAAGTTTCAACCTGAAAGCATAGAAAGATGCATAAACTTGAAGTTACAGCTTGATTTCAGTGAGTTTTCATCAAAATACAGGAGTTCTGCATGAAGTGTTCATTTTGGCCTTCTCTCGCTGAGAAAACACTATTTGTGACCTGTGATACAAAAATGCCATAACTTTTGTTCAAAGTGAGTTTTCAGTCAAATTTCAACCTGAAAGCATAGAAAGATGCATAAACTTGAAGTTACAGCTTGATTTCAGTGAGTTTTCATCAAAATACAGGAGTTCTGTATGAAGTGTTCATTTTGGCCTTCTCTCGCTGAGAAAACACTATTTGTGACCTGTGATACAAAAATGCCATAACTTTTGTTCAAAGTGAGTTTTCAGTCAAGTTTCAACCTGAAAGCATAGAAAGATGCATAAACTTGAAGTTACAGCTTGATTACAGTGAGTTTTCATCAAAATACAGGAGTTCTGCATGAAGTGTTCATTTTGGCCTTCTCTCGCTGAGAAAACACTATTTGTGACCTGTGATACAAAAATGCCATAACTTTTGTTCAAAGTGAGTTTTCAGTCAAGTTTCAACCTGAAAGCATAGAAAGATGCATAAACTTGAATTTACAGCTTGATTTCAGTGAGTTTTCATCAAAATACAGGAGTTATGCATGAAGTGTTCATTTTGCCTTCTCTCGCTGAGAAAACACTATTTGTGACCTATGTTACAAAAATGCCATAACTTTTGTTCAAAGTGAGTTTTCAGTCAAGTTTCAACCTGAAAACATAGAAAGATGCATAAACTATAAGTTACAGCTTGATTTCAGTGAGTTTTCATCAAAATACAGGAGTTCTGCATGAAGTGTTCATTTTGGCCTTCTCTCGCTGAGAAAACACTATTTGTGACCTGTGATACAAAAATGCCATAACTTTTGTTCAAAGTGAGTTTTCTGTCAAGTTTCAACCTGAAAGCATAGAAAGATGCATAAACTTGAAGTTACAGCTTGATTTCAGTGAGTTTTCATCAAAATACAGGAGTTCTGCATGAAGTGTTCATTTTGGCCTTCTCTCGCTGAGAAAACACTATTTGTGACCTGCGACACAGAACAGCCATAACTTTTGTTCAAAGTGAGTTTTCTGTCAAGTTTCAACCTGAAAGCATAGAAAGATGCATAAACTTGAAGTTACAGCTTGATTTCAGTGAGTTTTCATCAAAATACAGGAGTTCTGCATGAAGTGTTCATTTTGGCCTTCTCTCGCTGAGAAAACACTATTTGTGACCTGTGATACAAAAATGCCATAACTTTTGTTCAAAGTGAGTTTTCTGTCAAGTTTCAACCTGAAAGCATAGAAAGATGCATAAACTTGAAGTTACAGCTTGATTTCAGTGAGTTTTCATCAAAATACAGGAGTTCTGCATGAAGTGTTCATTTTGGCCTTCTCTCGCTGAGAAAACACTATTTGTGACCTGTGATACAAAAATGCCATAACTTTTGTTCAAAGTGAGTTTTCTGTCAAGTTTCAACCTGAAAGCATAGAAAGATGCATAAACTTGAAGTTACAGCTTGATTTCAGTGAGTTTTCATCAAAATACAGGAGTTCTGCATGAAGTGTTCATTTTGGCCTTCTCTCGCTGAGAAAACACTATTTGTGACCTGTGATACAAAAATGCCATAACTTTTGTTCAAAGTGAGTTTTCAGTCAAGGTTCAACCTGAAAGCATAGAAAGATGCATAAACTTGAAGTTACAGCTTGATTTCAGTGAGTTTTCATCAAAATACAGGAGTTCTGCATGAAGTGTTCATTTTGGCCTTCTCTCGCTGAGAAAACACTATTTGTGACCTGTGATACAAAAATGCCATAACTTTTGTTCAAAGTGAGTTTTCAGTCAAGTTTCAACCTGAAAGCATAGAAAGATGCATAAACTTGAAGTTACAGCTTGATTTCAGTGAGTTTTCATCAAAATACAGGAGTTCTGCATGAAGTGTTCATTTTGGCCTTCTCTCGCTGAGAAAACACTATTTGTGACCTGTGATACAAAAATGCCATAACTTTTGTTCAAAGTGAGTTTTCTGTCAAGTTTCAACCTGAAAGCATAGAAAGATGCATAAACTTGAAGTTACAGCTTGATTTCAGTGAGTTTTCATCAAAATACAGGAGTTCTGCATGAAGTGTTCATTTTGGCCCTCTCTCGCTGAGAAAACACTATTTGTGACCTGTGATACAAAAATGCCATAACTTTTGTTCAAACTGAGTTTTCTGTCAAGTTTCAACCTGAAAGCATAGAAAGATGCATAAACTTGAAGTTACAGCTTGATTTCAGTGAGTTTTCATCAAAATACAGGAGTTCTGCATGAAGTGTTCATTTTGGCCTTCTCTCGCTGAGAAAACACTATTTGTGACCTGTGATACAAAAATGCCATAACTTTTGTTCAAAGTGAGTTTTCAGTCAAGTTTCAACCTGAAAGCATAGAAAGATGCATAAACTTGAAGTTACAGCTTGATTTCAGTGAGTTTTCATCAAAATACAGGAGTTCTGCATGAAGTGTTCATTTTGGCCTTCTCTCGCTGAGAAAACACTATTTGTGACCTGTGATACAAAAATGCCATAACTTTTGTTCAAAGTGAGTTTTCAGTCAAATTTCAACCTGAAAGCATAGAAAGATGCATAAACTTGAAGTTACAGCTTGATTTCAGTGAGTTTTCATCAAAATACAGGAGTTCTGCATGAAGTGTTAATTTTGCCTTCTCTCGCTGAGAAAACACTATTTGTGACCTGCGACACAGAACAGCCATAACTTTTGTTCAAAGTGAGTTTTCAGTCAAGTTTCAACCTGAAAGCATAGAAAGATGCATAAACTTGAAGTTACAGCTTGATTTCAGTGAGTTTTCATCAAAATACAGGAGTTCTGCATGAAGTGTTCATTTTGGCCTTCTCTCGCTGAGAAAACACTATTTGTGACCTGTGATACAAAAATGCCATAACTTTTGTTCAAAGTGAGTTTTCTGTCAAGTTTCAACCTGAAAGCATGGAAAGATGCATAAACTTGAAGTTACAGCTTGATTTCAGTGAGTTTTCATCAAAATACAGGAGTTCTGCATGAAGTGTTCATTTTGGCCTTCTCTCGCTGAGAAAACACTATTTGTGACCTATGATACAAAAATGCCATAACTTTTGTTCAAAGTGAGTTTTCTGTCAAGTTTCAACCTGAAAGCATAGAAAGATGCATAAACTTGAAGTTACAGCTTGATTTCAGTGAGTTTTCATCAAAATACAGGAGTTCTGCATGATGTGTTCATTTTGGCCTTCTCTCGCTGAGAAAACACTATTTTGTGACCTGTGATACAAAAATGCCATAACTTTTGTTCAAAGTGAGTTTTCAGTCAAGTTTCAACCTGAAAGCATAGAAAGATGCATAAACTTGAAGTTACA
The DNA here is from genome assembly GCF_037954235.1 of Aulostomus chinensis. NCBI lineage: Eukaryota > Metazoa > Chordata > Actinopteri > Syngnathiformes > Aulostomidae > Aulostomus > Aulostomus chinensis. The sequence continues at coordinate 48,731 of NW_028234238.1, forward strand.
GCTTGATTTCAGTGAGTTTTCATCAAAATACAGGAGTTCTGCATGAAGTGTTCATTTTGGCCTTCTCTCGCTGAGAAAACACTATTTGTGACCTGTGATACAAAAATGCCATAACTTTTGTTCAAAGTGAGTTTTCAGTCAAATTTCAACCTGAAAGCATAGAAAGATGCATAAACTTGAAGTTACAGCTTGATTTCAGTGAGTTTTCATCAAAATACAGGAGTTCTGCATGAAGTGTTCATTTTGGCCTTCTCTCGCTGAGAAAACACTATTTGTGACCTGTGATACAAAAATGCCATAACTTTTGTTCAAAGTGAGTTTTCTGTCAAGTTTCAACCTGAAAGCATAGAAAGATGCATAAACTTGAAGTTACAGCTTGATTTCAGTGAGTTTTCATCAAAATACAGGAGTTCTGCATGAAGTGTTCATTTTGGCCTTCTCTCGCTGAGAAAACACTATTTGTGACCTGTGATACAAAAATGCCATAACTTTTGTTCAAAGTGAGTTTTCAGTCAAGTTTCAACCTGAAAGCATAGAAAGATGCATAAACTTGAAGTTACAGCTTGATTTCAGTGAGTTTTCATCAAAATACAGGAGTTCTGCATGAAGTGTTCATTTTGGCCTTCTCTCGCTGAGAAAACACTATTTGTGACCTGTGATACAAAAATGCCATAACTTTTGTTCAAAGTGAGTTTTCAGTCAAGTTTCAACCTGAAAGCATAGAAAGATGCATAAACTTGAAGTTACAGCTTGATTTCAGTGAGTTTTCATCAAAATACAGGAGTTCTGCATGAAGTGTTCATTTTGGCCTTCTCTCGCTGAGAAAACACTATTTGTGACCTGCGACACAGAACAGCCATAACTTTTGTTCAAAGTGAGTTTTCTGTCAAGTTTCAACCTGAAAGCATAGAAAGATGCATAAACTTGAAGTTACAGCTTGATTTCAGTGAGTTTTCATCAAAATACAGGAGTTCTGCATGAAGTGTTCATTTTGGCCTTCTCTCGCTGAGAAAACACTATTTGTGACCTGTGATACAAAAATGCCATAACTTTTGTTCAAAGTGAGTTTTCTGTCAAGTTTCAACCTGAAAGCATAGAAAGATGCATAAACTTGAAGTTACAGCTTGATTTCAGTGAGTTTTCATGAAAATACAGGAGTTCTGCATGAAGTGTTCATTTTGGCCTTCTCTCGCTGAGAAAACACTATTTGTGACCTGTGATACAAAAATGCCATAACTTTTGTTCAAAGTGAGTTTTCTGTCAAGTTTCAACCTGAAAGCATAGAAAGATGCATAAACTTGAAGTTACAGCTTGATTTCAGTGAGTTTTCATCAAAATACAGGAGTTCTGCATGAAGTGTTCATTTTGGCCTTCTCTCGCTGAGAAAACACTATTTGTGACCTGTGATACAAAAATGCCATAACTTTTGTTCAAAGTGAGTTTTCAGTCAAGTTTCAACCTGAAAGCATAGAAAGATGCATAAACTTGAAGTTACAGCTTGATTTCAGTGAGTTTTCATCAAAATACAGGAGTTCTGCATGAAGTGTTCATTTTGGCCTTCTCTCGCTGAGAAAACACTATTTGTGACCTGTGATACAAAAATGCCATAACTTTTGTTCAAAGTGAGTTTTCTGTCAAGTTTCAACCTGAAAGCATAGAAAGATGCATAAACTTGAAGTTACAGCTTGATTTCAGTGAGTTTTCATCAAAATACAGGAGTTCTGCATGAAGTGTTCATTTTGGCCTTCTCTTGCTGAGAAAACACTATTTGTGACCTATGTTACAAAAATGCCATAACTTTTGTTCAAAGTGAGTTTTCAGTCAAGTTTCAACCTGAAAGCATAGAAAGATGCATAAACTATAAGTTACAGCTTGATTTCAGTGAGTTTTCATCAAAATACAGGAGTTCTGCATGAAGTGTTCATTTTGGCCTTCTCTCGCTGAGAAAACACTATTTGTGACCTGTGATACAAAAATGCCATAACTTTTGTTCAAAGTGAGTTTTCAGTCAAGTTTCTACCTGAAAGCATAGAAAGATGCATAAACTTGAAGTTACAGCTTGATTTCAGTGAGTTTTCATCAAAATAC
>NW_028234239.1:0-50692 GCF_037954235.1 Aulostomus chinensis
GTCAAGTTTCAACCTGAAAGCATAGAAAGATGCATAATCTTGAAGTTACAGCTTGATTTCAGTGAGTTTTCATCAAAATACAGGAGTTCTGCATGAAGTGTTCATTTTGGCCTTCTCTCGCTGAGAAAACACTATTTGTGACCTGTGATACAAAAATGCCATAACTTTTGTTCAAAGTGAGTTTTCAGTCAAGTTTCAACCTGAAAGCATAGAAAGATGCATAAACTTGAAGTTACAGCTTGATTTCAGTGAGTTTTCATCAAAATACAGGAGTTCTGAATGAAGTGTTCATTTTGGCCTTCTCTCGCTGAGAAAACACTATTGTGACCTGTGATACAAAAATGCCATAACTTTTGTTCAAAGTGAGTTTTCAGTCAAGTTTCAACCTGAAAGCATAGAAAGATGCATAAACTTGAAGTTACAGCTTGATTTCAGTGAGTTTTCATCAAAATACAGGAGTTCTGCATGAAGTGTTCATTTTGGCCTTCTCTCGCTGTGAGAAAACACTATTTGTGACCTGTGATACAAAAATGCCATAACTTTTGTTCAAAGTGAGTTTTCAGTCAAGTTTCAACCTGAAAGCATAGAAAGATGCATAAACTTGAAGTTACAGCTTGATTTCAGTGAGTTTTCATCAAAATACAGGAGTTCTGCATGAAGTGTTCATTTTGGCCTTCTCTCGCTGAGAAAATGCTATTTGTGACCTGCGTACAGAACAGCCATAACTTTTGTTCAAAGTTAGTTTTCAGTCAAGTTTCAACCTGAAAGCATAGAAAGATGCATAAACTTGAAGTTACAGCTTGATTTCAGTGAGTTTTCATCAAAATACAGGAGTTCTGCATGAAGTGTTCATTTTGGCCTTCTCTCGCTGAGAAAACACTATTTGTGACCTGTGATACAAAAATGCCATAACTTTTGTTCAAAGTGAGTTTTCAGTCAAGTTTCAACCTGAAAGCATAGAAAGATGCATAAACTTGAAGTTACAGCTTGATTTCAGTGAGTTTTCATCAAAATACAGGAGTTCTGCATGAAGTGTTCATTTTGGCCTTCTCTCGCTGAGAAAACACTATTTGTGACCTGTGATACAAAAATGCCATAACTTTTGTTCAAAGTGAGTTTTTCAGTCAAGTTTCAACCTGAAAGCATAGAAAGATGCATAAACTTGAAGTTACAGCTTGATTTCAGTGAGTTTTCATCAAAATACAGGAGTTCTGCATGAAGTGTTCATTTTGGCCTTCTCTCGCTGAGAAAACACTATTTGTGAACTTTGATACAAAAATGCCATAACTTTTGTTCAAAGTGAGTTTTCAGTCAAGTTTCAAACTGAAAGCATAGAAAGATGCATAAACTTGAAGTTACAGCTTGATTTCAGTGAGTTTTCATCAAAATACAGGAGTTCTGCATGAAGTGTTCATTTTGGCCTTCTCTCGCTGAGAAAACACTATTTGTGACCTGTGATACAAAAATGCCATAACTTTTGTTCAAAGTGAGTTTTCAGTCAAGTTTCAACCTGAAAGCATAGAAAGATGCATAAACTTGAAGTTACAGCTTGATTTCAGTGAGTTTTCATCAAAATACAGGAGTTCTGCATGAAGTGTTCATTTTGGCCTTCTCTCGCTGAGAAAACACTATTTGTGACCTGTGATACAAAAATGCCATAACTTTTGTTCAAAGTGAGTTTTCAGTCAAGTTTCAACCTGAAAGCATAGAAAGATGCATAAACTTGAAGTTACAGCTTGATTTCAGTGAGTTTTCATCAAAATACAGGAGTTCTGCATGAAGTGTTCATTTTGGCCTTCTCTCGCTGAGAAAACACTATTTGTGACCTGTGATACAAAAATGCCATAACTTTTGTTCAAAGTGAGTTTTCAGTCAAGTTTCAACCTGAAAGCATAGAAAGATGCATAAACTTGAAGTTACAGCTTGATTTCAGTGAGTTTTCATCAAAATACAGGAGTTCTGCATGAAGTGTTCATTTTGGCCTTCTCTCGCTGAGAAAAACACTATTTGTGACCTGTGATACAAAAATGCCATAACTTTTGTTCAAAGTGAGTTTTCAGTCAAGTTTCAACCTGAAAGCATAGAAAGATGCATAAACTTGAAGTTACAGCTTGATTTCAGTGAGTTTTCATCAAAATACAGGAGTTCTGCATGAAGTGTTCATTTTGGCCTTCTCTCGCTGAGAAAACACTATTTGTGACCTGTGATACAAAAATGCCATAACTTTTGTTCAAAGTGAGTTTTCAGTCAAGTTTCAACCTGAAAGCATAGAAAGATGCATAAACTTGAAGTTACAGCTTGATTTCAGTGAGTTTTCATCAAAATACAGGAGTTCTGCATGAAGTGTTCATTTTGGCCTTCTCTCGCTGAGAAAACACTATTTGTGACCTGTGATACAAAAATGCCATAACTTTTGTTCAAAGTGAGTTTTCAGTCAAGTTTCAACCTGAAAGCATAGAAAGATGCATAAACTTGAAGTTACAGCTTGATTTCAGTGAGTTTTCATCAAAATACAGGAGTTCTGCATGAAGTGTTCATTTTGGCCTTCTCTCGCTGAGAAAACACTATTTGTGACCTGTGATACAAAAATGCCATAACTTTTGTTCAAAGTGAGTTTTCAGTCAAGTTTCAACCTGAAAGCATAGAAAGATGCGTAAACTTGAAGTTACAGCTTGATTTCAGTGAGTTTTCATCAAAATACAGGAGTTCTGCATGAAGTGTTCATTTTGGCCTTGTCTCGCTGAGAAAACGCTATTTGTGACCTGCGACACAGAACAGCCATAACTTTTTTTCAAAGTGAGTTTTCAGTCAAGTTTCAACCTGAAAGCATAGAAAGATGCATAAACTTGAAGTTACAGCTTGATTTCAGTGAGTTTTCATCAAAATACAGGAGTTCTGCATGAAGTGTTCATTTTGGCCTTCTCTCGCTGAGAAAACACTATTTGTGACCTGTGATACAAAAATGCCATAACTTTTTTTCAAAGTGAGTTTTCAGTCAAGTTTCAACCTGAAAGCATAGAAAGATGCATAAACTTGAAGTTACAGCTTGATTTCAGTGAGTTTTCATCAAAATACAGGAGTTCTGCATGAAGTGTTCATTTTGGCCTTCTCTCGCTGAGAAAACACTATTTGTGACCTGTGATACAAAAATGCCATAACTTTTGTTCAAAGTGAGTTTTCAGTCAAGTTTCAACCTAAAAGCATAGAAAGATGCATAAACTTGAAGTTACAGCTTGATTTCAGTGAGTTTTCATCAAAATACAGGAGTTCTGCATGAAGTGTTCATTTTGGCCTTCTCTCGCTGAGAAAAACACTATTTGTGACCTGTGATACAAAAATGCCATAACTTTTGTTCAAAGTGAGTTTTCAGTCAAGTTTCAACCTGAAAAGCATAGAAAGATGCATAAACTTGAAGTTACAGCTTGATTTCAGTGAGTTTTCATCAAAATACAGGAGTTCTGCATGAAGTGTTCATTTTGGCCTTCTCTCGCTGAGAAAACGACTATTTGTGACCTGCGACACAGAACAGCCATAACTTTTGTTTAAAGTGAGTTTTCTGTCAAGTTTCAACCTGAAAGCATAGAAAGATGCATAAACTTGAAGTTACAGCTTGATTTCAGTGAGTTTTCATCAAAATACAGGAGTTCTGCATGAAGTGTTCATTTTGGCCTTCTCTCGCTGAGAAAAACACTATTTGTGAACTTTGATACAAAAATGCCATAACTTTTGTTCAAAGTGAGTTTTCAGTCAAGTTTCAAACTGAAAGCATAGAAAGATGCATAAACTTGAAGTTACAGCTTGATTTCAGTGAGTTTTCATCAAAATACAGGAGTTCTGCATGAAGTGTTCATTTTGGCCTTCTCTCGCTGAGAAAACACTATTTGTGACCTGTGATACAAAAATGCCATAACTTTTGTTCAAAGTGAGTTTTCAGTCAAGTTTCAACCTGAAAGCATAGAAAGATGCATAAACTTGAAGTTACAGCTTGATTTCAGTGAGTTTTCATCAAAATACAGGAGTTCTGCATGAAGTGTTCATTTTGGCCTTCTCTCGCTGAGAAAACACTATTTGTGACCTGTGATACAAAAATGCCATAACTTTTGTTCAAAGTGAGTTTTCAGTCAAGTTTCAACCTGAAAGCATAGAAAGATGCATAAACTTGAAGTTACAGCTTGATTTCAGTGAGTTTTCATCAAAATACAGGAGTTCTGCATGAAGTGTTCATTTTGGCCTTCTCTCGCTGAGAAAACACTATTTGTGACCTGTGATACAAAAATGCCATAACTTTTGTTCAAAGTGAGTTTTCAGTCAAGTTTCAACCTGAAAGCATAGAAAGATGCATAAACTTGAAGTTACAGCTTGATTTCAGTGAGTTTTCATCAAAATACAGGAGTTCTGCATGAAGTGTTCATTTTGGCCTTCTCTCGCTGAGAAAACACTATTTGTGACCTGTGATACAAAAATGCCATAACTTTTGTTCAAAGTGAGTTTTCAGTCAAGTTTCAACCTGAAAGCAAAGAAAGATGCATAAACTTGAAGTTACAGCTTGATTTCAGTGAGTTTTCATCAAAATACAGGAGTTCTGCATGAAGTGTTCATTTTGGCCTTGTCTCGCTGAGAAAACGCTATTTGTGACCTGCGACACAGAACAGCCATAACTTTTGTTCAAAGTGAGTTTTCAGTCAAGTTTCAACCTGAAAGCATAGAAAGATGCATAAACTTGAAGTTACAGCTTGATTTCAGTGAGTTTTCATCAAAATACAGGAGTTCTGCATGAAGTGTTCTTTTTGGCCTTCTCTCGCTGAGAAAACACTATTTGTGACCTGTGATACAAAAATGCCATAACTTTTGTTCAAAGTGAGTTTTCAGTCAAGTTTCAACCTGAAAGCATAGAAAGATGCATAAACTTGAAGTTACAGCTTTATTTCAGTGAGTTTTCATCAAAACACAGGAGTTCTGCATGAAGTGTTCATTTTGGCCTTCTCTCGCTGAGAAAACACTATTTGTGACCTGTGATACAAAAATGCCATAACTTTTGTTCAAAGTGAGTTTTCAGTCAAGTTTCAACCTGAAAGCATAGAAAGATGCATAAACTTGAAGTTACAGCTTGATTTTAGTGAGTTTTCATCAAAATACAGGAGTTCTGCATGAAGTGTTCATTTTGGCCTTCTCTCGCTGAGAAAACACTATTTGTGACCTGTGATACAAAAATGCCATAACTTTTTTTCAAAGTGAGTTTTCAGTCAAGTTTCAACCTGAAAGCATAGAAAGATGCATAAACTTGAAGTTACAGCTTGATTTCAGTGAGTTTTCATCAAAATACAGGAGTTCTGCATGAAGTGTTCATTTTGGCCTTCTCTCGCTGAGAAAACACTATTTGTGACCTGTGATACAAAAATGCCATAACTTTTGTTCAAAGTGAGTTTTCAGTCAAGTTTCAACCTGAAAGCATAGAAAGATGCATAAACTTGAAGTTACAGCTTGATTTCAGTGAGTTTTCATCAAAATACAGGAGTTCTGCATGAAGTGTTCATTTTGGCCTTCTCTCGCTGAGAAAACACTATTTGTGACCTGTGATACAAAAATGCCATAACTTTTGTTCAAAGTGAGTTTTCAGTCAAGTTTCAACCTGAAAGCATAGAAAGATGCATAAACTTGAAGTTACAGCTTGATTTCAGTGAGTTTTCATCAAAATACAGGAGTTCTGCATGAAGTGTTCATTTTGGCCTTCTCTCGCTGAGAAAACACTATTTGTGACCTGTGATACAAAAATGCCATAAATTTTGTTCAAAGTGAGTTTTCAGTCAAGTTTCAACCTGAAAGCATAGAAAGATGCATAAACTTGAAGTTACAGCTTGATTTCAGTGAGTTTTCATCAAAATACAGGAGTTCTGCATGAAGTGTTCATTTTGGCCTTGTCTCGCTGAGAAAACGCTATTTGTGACCTGCGACACAGAACAGCCATAACTTTTGTTCAAAGTGAGTTTTCAGTCAAGTTTCAACCTGAAAGCATAGAAAGATGCATAAACTTGAAGTTACAGCTTGATTTCAGTGAGTTTTCATCAAAATACAGGAGTTCTGCATGAAGTGTTCTTTTTGGCCTTCTCTCGCTGAGAAAACACTATTTGTGACCTGTGATACAAAAATGCCATAACTTTTGTTCAAAGTGAGTTTTCAGTCAAGTTTCAACCTGAAAGCATAGAAAGATGCATAAACTTGAAGTTACAGCTTTATTTCAGTGAGTTTTCATCAAAACACAGGAGTTCTGCATGAAGTGTTCATTTTGGCCTTCTCTCGCTGAGAAAACACTATTTGTGACCTGTGATACAAAAATGCCATAACTTTTGTGACCTGCGACACAGAACAGCCATACCTTTTGTTCAAAGTGAGTTTTCTGTCAAGTTTCAACCTGAAAGCATAGAAAGATGCATAAACTTGAAGTTACAGCTTGATTTCAGTGAGTTTTCATCAAAATACAGGAATTCTGCATGAAGTGTTCATTTTGGCCTTCTCTCGCTGAGAAAACACTATTTGTGACCTGTGATACAAAAATGCCATAACTTTTGTTCAAAGTGAGTTTTCAGTCAAGTTTCAACCTGAAAGCATAGAAAGATGCATAAACTTGAAGTTACAGCTTGATTTCAGTGAGTTTTCATCAAAATACAGGAGTTCTGCATGAAGTGTTCATTTTGGCCTTCTCTCGCTGAGAAAACACTATTTGTGACCTGTGATACAAGAATGCCATAACTTTTGTTCAAAGTGAGTTTTCAGTCAAGTTTCAACCTGAAAGCATAGAAAGATGCATAATCTTGAAGTTACAGCTTGATTTCAGTGAGTTTTCATCAAAATACAGGAGTTCTGCATGAAGTGTTCATTTTGGCCTTCTCTCGCTGAGAAAACACTATTTGTGACCTGTGATACAAAAATGCCATAACTTTTGTTCAAAGTGAGTTTTCAGTCAAGTTTCAACCTGAAAGCATAGAAAGATGCATAAACTTGAAGTTACAGCTTGATTTTAGTGAGTTTTCATCAAAATACAGGAGTTCTGCATGAAGTGTTCATTTTGGCCTTCTCTCGCTGAGAAAACACTATTTGTGACCTGTGATACAAAAATGCCATAACTTTTTTTCAAAGTGAGTTTTCAGTCAAGTTTCAACCTGAAAGCATAGAAAGATGCATAAACTTGAAGTTACAGCTTGATTTCAGTGAGTTTTCATCAAAATACAGGAGTTCTGCATGAAGTGTTCATTTTGGCCTTCTCTCGCTGAGAAAACACTATTTGTGACCTGTGATACAAAAATGCCATAACTTTTGTTCAAAGTGAGTTTTCAGTCAAGTTTCAACCTGAAAGCATAGAAAGATGCATAAACTTGAAGTTACAGCTTGATTTCAGTGAGTTTTCATCAAAATACAGGAGTTCTGCATGAAGTGTTCATTTTGGCCTTCTCTCGCTGAGAAAACACTATTTGTGACCTGTGATACAAAAATGCCATAACTTTTGTTCAAAGTGAGTTTTCAGTCAAGTTTCAACCTGAAAGCATAGAAAGATGCATAAACTTGAAGTTACAGCTTGATTTCAGTGAGTTTTCATCAAAATACAGGAGTTCTGCATGAAGTGTTCATTTTGGCCTTCTCTCGCTGAGAAAACGCTATTTGTGACCTGCGACACAGAACAGCCATAACTTTTGTTTTAAAGTGAGTTTTCTGTCAAGTTTCAACCTGAAAGCATAGAAAGATGCATAAACTTGAAGTTACAGCTTGATTTCAGTGAGTTTTCATCAAAATACAGGAGTTCTGCATGAAGTGTTCATTTTGGCCTTCTCTCGCTGAGAAAACACTATTTGTGAACTTTGATACAAAAATGCCATAACTTTTGTTCAAAGTGAGTTTTCAGTCAAGTTTCAAACTGAAAGCATAGAAAGATGCATAAACTTGAAGTTACTGCTTGATTTCAGTGAGTTTTCATCAAAATACAGGAGTTCTGCATGAAGTGTTCATTTTGGCCTTCTCTCGCTGAGAAAACACTATTTGTGACCTGTGATACAAAAATGCCATAACTTTTGTTCAAAGTGAGTTTTCAGTCAAGTTTCAACCTGAAAGCATAGAAAGATGCATAAACTTGAAGTTACAGCTTGATTTCAGTGAGTTTTCATCAAAATACAGGAGTTCTGCATGAAGTGTTCATTTTGGCCTTCTCTCGCTGAGAAAACACTATTTGTGACCTGTGATACAAAAATGCCATAACTTTTGTTCAAAGTGAGTTTTCAGTCAAGTTTCAACCTGAAAGCATAGAAAGATGCATAAACTTGAAGTTACAGCTTGATTTCAGTGAGTTTTCATCAAAATACAGGAGTTCTGCATGAAGTGTTCATTTTGGCCTTCTCTCGCTGAGAAAACACTATTTGTGACCTGTGATACAAAAATGCCATAACTTTTGTTCAAAGTGAGTTTTCAGTCAAGTTTCAACCTGAAAGCATAGAAAGATGCATAAACTTGAAGTTACAGCTTGATTTCAGTGAGTTTTCATCAAAATACAGGAGTTCTGCATGAAGTGTTCATTTTGGCCTTCTCTCGCTGAGAAAACACTATTTGTGACCTGTGATACAAAAATGCCATAACTTTTGTTCAAAGTGAGTTTTCAGTCAAGTTTCAACCTGAAAGCATAGAAAGATGCATAAACTTGAAGTTACAGCTTGATTTCAGTGAGTTTTCATCAAAATACAGGAGTTCTGCATGAAGTGTTCATTTTGGCCTTCTCTCGCTGAGAAAACACTATTTGTGACCTGTGATACAAAAATGCCATAACTTTTGTTCAAAGTGAGTTTTCAGTCAAGTTTCAACCTGAAAGCATAGAAAGATGCATAAACTTGAAGTTACAGCTTGATTTCAGTGAGTTTTCATCAAAATACAGGAGTTCTGCATGAAGTGTTCATTTTGGCCTTCTCTCGCTGAGAAAACACTATTTGTGACCTGTGATACAAAAATGCCATAAATTTTGTTCAAAGTGAGTTTTCAGTCAAGTTTCAACCTGAAAGCATAGAAAGATGCATAAACTTGAAGTTACAGCTTGATTTCAGTGAGTTTTCATCAAAATACAGGAGTTCTGCATGAAGTGTTCATTTTGGCCTTGTCTCGCTGAGAAAACGCTATTTGTGACCTGCGACACAGAACAGCCATAACTTTTTTTCAAAGTGAGTTTTCAGTCAAGTTTCAACCTGAAAGCATAGAAAGATGCATAAACTTGAAGTTACAGCTTGATTTCAGTGAGTTTTCATCAAAATACAGGAGTTCTGCATGAAGTGTTCATTTTGGCCTTCTCTCGCTGAGAAAACACTATTTGTGACCTGTGATACAAAAATGCCATAACTTTTTTTCAAAGTGAGTTTTCAGTCAAGTTTCAACCTGAAAGCATAGAAAGATGCATAAACTTGAAGTTACAGCTTGATTTCAGTGAGTTTTCATCAAAATACAGGAGTTCTGCATGAAGTGTTCATTTTGGCCTTCTCTCGCTGAGAAAACACTATTTGTGACCTGTGATACAAAAATGCCATAACTTTTGTTCAAAGTGAGTTTTCAGTCAAGTTTCAACCTAAAAGCATAGAAAGATGCATAAACTTGAAGTTACAGCTTGATTTCAGTGAGTTTTCATCAAAATACAGGAGTTCTGCATGAAGTGTTCATTTTGGCCTTCTCTCGCTGAGAAAACACTATTTGTGACCTGTGATACAAAAATGCCATAACTTTTGTTCAAAGTGAGTTTTCAGTCAAGTTTCAACCTGAAAGCATAGAAAGATGCATAAACTTGAAGTTACAGCTTGATTTCAGTGAGTTTTCATCAAAATACAGGAGTTCTGCATGAAGTGTTCATTTTGGCCTTCTCTCGCTGAGAAAACGCTATTTGTGACCTGCGACACAGAACAGCCATAACTTTTGTTTTAAAGTGAGTTTTCTGTCAAGTTTCAACCTGAAAGCATAGAAAGATGCATAAACTTGAAGTTACAGCTTGATTTCAGTGAGTTTTCATCAAAATACAGGAGTTCTGCATGAAGTGTTCATTTTGGCCTTCTCTCGCTGAGAAAACACTATTTGTGACCTGTGATACAAAAATGCCATAACTTTTGTTCAAAGTGAGTTTTCAGTCAAGTTTCAACCTGAAAGCATAGAAAGATGCATAAACTTGAAGTTACAGCTTGATTTCAGTGAGTTTTCATCAAAATACAGGAGTTCTGCATGAAGTGTTCATTTTGGCCTTCTCTCGCTGAGAAAACACTATTTGTGACCTGTGATACAAAAATGCCATAACTTTTGTTCAAAGTGAGTTTTCTGTCAAGTTTCAACCTGAAAGCATAGAAAGATGCATAAACTTGAAGTTACAGCTTGATTTCAGTGAGTTTTCATCAAAATACAGGAGTTCTGCATGAAGTGTTCATTTTGGCCTTCTCTCGCTGAGAAAACACTATTTGTGACCTGTGATACAAAAATGCCATAACTTTTGTTCAAAGTGAGTTTTCAGTCAAGTTTCAACCTGAAAGCATAGAAAGATGCATAAACTTGAAGTTACAGCTTGATTTCAGTGAGTTTTCATCAAAATACAGGAGTTCTGCATGAAGTGTTCATTTTGGCCTTCTCTCGCTGAGAAAACACTATTTGTGACCTGTGATACAAAAATGCCATAACTTTTGTTCAAAGTGAGTTTTCAGTCAAGTTTCAACCTGAAAGCATAGAAAGATGCATAAACTTGAAGTTACAGCTTGATTTCAGTGAGTTTTCATCAAAATACAGGAGTTCTGCATGAAGTGTTCTTTTTGGCCTTCTCTCGCTGAGAAAACACTATTTGTGACCTGTGATACAAAAATGCCATAACTTTTGTTCAAAGTGAGTTTTCAGTCAAGTTTCAACCTGAAAGCATAGAAAGATGCATAAACTTGAAGTTACAGCTTTATTTCAGTGAGTTTTCATCAAAATACAGGAGTTCTGCATGAAGTGTTCATTTTGGCCTTCTCTCGCTGAGAAAACACTATTTGTGACCTGTGATACAAAAATGCCATAACTTTTGTTCAAAGTGAGTTTTCAGTCAAGTTTCAACCTGAAAGCATAGAAAGATGCATAAACTTGAAGTTACAGCTTTATTTCAGTGAGTTTTCATCAAAATACAGGAGTTCTGCATGAAGTGTTCATTTTGGCCTTCTCTCGCTGAGAAAACACTATTTGTGACCTGTGATACAAAAATGCCATAACTTTTGTGACCTGCGACACAGAACAGCCATACCTTTTGTTCAAAGTGAGTTTTCTGTCAAGTTTCAACCTGAAAGCATAGAAAGATGCATAAACTTGAAGTTACAGCTTGATTTCAGTGAGTTTTCATCAAAATACAGGAATTCTGCATGAAGTGTTCATTTTGGCCTTCTCTCGCTGAGAAAACACTATTTGTGACCTGTGATACAAAAATGCCATAACTTTTGGTCAAAGTGAGTTTTCAGTCAAGTTTCAACCTGAAAGCATAGAAAGATGCATAAACTTGAAGTTACAGCTTGATTTCAGTGAGTTTTCATCAAAATACAGGAGTTCTGCATGAAGTGTTCATTTTGGCCTTGTCTCGCTGAGAAAACGCTATTTGTGACCTGCGACACAGAACAGCCATAACTTTTGTTCAAAGTGAGTTTTCAGTCAAGTTTCAACCTGAAAGCATAGAAAGATGCATAAACTTGAAGTTACAGCTTGATTTCAGTGAGTTTTCATCAAAATACAGGAGTTCTGCATGAAGTGTTCATTTTGGCCTTCTCTCGCTGAGAAAACACTATTTGTGACCTGTGATACAAAAATGCCATAACTTTTGTTCAAAGTGAGTTTTCAGTCAAGTTTCAACCTGAAAGCATAGAAAGATGCATAAACTTGAAGTTACAGCTTGATTTCAGTGAGTTTTCATCAAAATACAGGAGTTCTGCATGAAGTGTTCATTTTGGCCTTCTCTCGCTGAGAAAACACTATTTGTGACCTGTGATACAAAAATGCCATAACTTTTGTTCAAAGTGAGTTTTCAGTCAAGTTTCAACCTGAAAGCATAGAAAGATGCATAAACTTGAAGTTACAGCTTGATTTCAGTGAGTTTTCATCAAAATACAGGAGTTCTGCATGAAGTGTTCATTTTGGCCTTCTCTCGCTGAGAAAACGCTATTTGTGACCTGCGACACAGAACAGCCATAACTTTTGTTCAAAGTGAGTTTTCTGTCAAGTTTCAACCTGAAAGCATAGAAAGATGCATAAACTTGAAGTTACAGCTTGATTTCAGTGAGTTTTCATCAAAATACAGGAGTTCTGCATGAAGTGTTCATTTTGGCGTTCTCTCGCTGAGAAAACACTATTTGTGACCTGTGATACAAAAATGCCATAACTTTTGTTCAAAGTGAGTTTTCAGTCAAGTTTCAACCTGAAAGCATAGAAAGATGCATAAACTTGAAGTTACAGCTTGATTTCAGTGAGTTTTCATCAAAATACAGGAGTTCTGCATGAAGTGTTCATTTTGGCCTTCTCTCGCTGAGAAAACACTATTTGTGACCTGTGATACAAAAATGCCATAACTTTTGTTCAAAGTGAGTTTTCAGTCAAGTTTCAACCTGAAAGCATAGAAAGATGCATAATCTTGAAGTTACAGCTTGATTTCAGTGAGTTTTCATCAAAATACAGGAGTTCTGCATGAAGTGTTCATTTTGGCCTTCTCTCGCTGAGAAAACACTATTTGTGACCTGTGATACAAAAATGCCATAATTTTTGTTCAAAGTGAGTTTTCAGTCAAGTTTCAACCTGAAAGCATAGAAAGATGCATAATCTTGAAGTTACAGCTTGATTTTAGTGAGTTTTCATCAAAATACAGGAGTTCTGCATGAAGTGTTCATTTTGGCCTTCTCTCGCTGAGAAAACACTATTTGTGACCTGTGATACAAAAATGCCATAACTTTTTTTCAAAGTGAGTTTTCAGTCAAGTTTCAACCTGAAAGCATAGAAAGATGCATAAACTTGAAGTTACAGCTTGATTTCAGTGAGTTTTCATCAAAATACAGGGGTTCTGCATGAAGGGTTCATTTTGGCCTTCTCTCTCTGAGAAAACACTATTTGTGACCTGTGATACAAAAATGCCATAACTTTTGTTCAAAGTGAGTTTTCAGTCAAGTTTCAACCTGAAAGCATAGAAAGATGCATAAACTTGAAGTTACAGCTTGATTTCATCGAGTTTTCATCAAAATACAGGAGTTCTGCATGAAGTGTTCATTTTGGCCTTGTCTCGCTGAGAAAACGCTATTTGTGACCTGCGACACAGAACAGCCATAACTTTTGTTGAAAGTGAGTTTTCAGTCAAGTTTCAACCTGAAAGCATAGAAAGATGCATAAACTTGAAGTTACAGCTTGATTTCAGTGAGTTTTCATCAAAATACAGGAGTTCTGCATGAAGTGTTCATTTTGGCCTTCTCTCGCTGAGAAAACACTATTTGTGACCTGTGATACAAAAATGCCATAACTTTTGTTCAAAGTGAGTTTTCAGTCAAGTTTCAACCTGAAAGCATAGAAAGATGCATAAACTTGAAGTTACAGCTTGATTTCAGTGAGTTTTCATCAAAATACAGGAGTTCTGCATGAAGTGTTCATTTTGGCCTTCTCTCGCTTAGAAAACACTATTTGTGACCTGTGATACAAAAATGCCATAACTTTTGTTCAAAGTGAGTTTTCAGTCAAGTTTCAACCTGAAAGCATAGAAAGATGCATAAACTTGAAGTTACAGCTTGATTTCAGTGAGTTTTCATCAAAATACAGGAGTTCTGCATGAAGTGTTCATTTTGGCCTTCTCTCGCTGAGAAAACGCTATTTTTGACTAGCGACACAGAACAGCCATAACTTTTGTTCAAAGTGAGTTTTCAGTCAAGTTTCAACCTGAAAGCATAGAAAGATGCATAAACTTGAAGTTACAGCTTGATTTCAGTGAGTTTTCATCAAAATACAGGAGTTCTGCATGAAGTGTTCATTTTGGCCTTCTCTCGCTGAGAAAACGCTATTTGTGAACTGCGACACAGAACAGCCATAACTTTTGTTCAAAGTGAGTTTTCAGTCAAGTTTCAACCTGAAAGCATAGAAAGATGCATAAACTTGAAGTTACAGCTTGATTTCAGTGAGTTTTCATCAAAATACAGGAGTTCTGCATGAAGTGTTCATTTTGGCCTTCTCTCGCTGAGAAAACACTATTTGTGACCTGTGATACAAAAATGCCATAACTTTTGTTCAAAGTGAGTTTTCAGTCAAGTTTCAACCTGAAAGCATAGAAAGATGCATAAACTTGAAGTTACAGCTTGATTTCAGTGAGTTTTCATCAAAATACAGGAGTTCTGCATGAAGTGTTCATTTTGGCCTTCTCTCGCTGAGAAAACACTATTTGTGACCTGTGATACAAAAATGCCATAACTTTTGTTCAAAGTGAGTTTTCAGTCAAGTTTCAACCTGAAAGCATAGAAAGATGCATAAACTTGAAGTTACAGCTTGATTTCAGTGAGTTTTCATCAAAATACAGGAGTTCTGCATGAAGTGTTCATTTTGGCCTTCTCTCGCTGAGAAAACGCTATTTGTGACCTGCGACACAGAACAGCCATAACTTTTGTTCAAAGTGAGTTTTCTGTCAAGTTTCAACCTGAAAGCATAGAAAGATGCATAAACTTGAAGTTACAGCTTGATTTCAGTGAGTTTTCATCAAAATACAGGAGTTCTGCATGAAGTGTTCATTTTGGCCTTGTCTCGCTGAGAAAACGCTATTTGTGACCTGCGACACAGAACAGCCATAACTTTTGTTCAAAGTGAGTTTTCAGTCAAGTTTCAACCTGAAAGCATAGAAAGATGCATAAACTTGAAGTTACAGCTTGATTTCAGTGAGTTTTCATCAAAATACAGGAGTTCTGCATGAAGTGTTCATTTTGGCCTTCTCTCGCTGAGAAAACACTATTTGTGACCTGTGATACAAAAATGCCATAACTTTTGTTCAAAGTGAGTTTTCAGTCTAGTTTCAACCTGAAAGCATAGAAAGATGCATAAACTTGAAGTTACAGCTTGATTTCAGTGAGTTTTCATCAAAATACAGGAGTTCTGCATGAAGTGTTCATTTTGGCCTTCTCTCGCTTAGAAAACACTATTTGTGACCTGTGATACAAAAATGCCATAACTTTTGTTCAAAGTGAGTTTTCAGTCAAGTTTCAACCTGAAAGCATAGAAAGATGCATAAACTTGAAGTTACAGCTTGATTTCAGTGAGTTTTCATCAAAATACAGGAGTTCTGCATGAAGTGTTCATTTTGGCCTTCTCTCGCTGAGAAAACGCTATTTTTGACCTGCGACACAGAACAGCCATAACTTTTGTTTTAAAGTGAGTTTTCTGTCAAGTTTCAACCTGAAAGCATAGAAAGATGCATAATCTTGAAGTTACAGCTTGATTTCAGTGAGTTTTCATCAAAATACAGGAGTTCTGCATGAAGTGTTCATTTTGGCCTTCTCTCGCTGAGAAAACACTATTTGTGACCTGTGATACAAAAATGCCATAACTTTTGTTCAAAGTGAGTTTTCAGTCAAGTTTCAACCTGAAAGCATAGAAAGATGCATAAACTTGAAGTTACAGCTTGATTTCAGTGAGTTTTCATCAAAATACAGGAGTTCTGCATGAAGTGTTCATTTTGGCCTTCTCTCGCTGAGAAAACGCTATTTGTGACCTGCGACACAGAACAGCCATAACTTTTGTTCAAAGTGAGTTTTCAGTCAAGTTTCAACCTGAAAGCATAGAAAGATGCATAAACTTGAAGTTACAGCTTGATTTCAGTGAGTTTTCATCAAAATACAGGAGTTCTGCATGAAGTGTTCATTTTGGCCTTCTCTCGCTTAGAAAACACTATTTGTGACCTGTGATACAAAAATGCCATAACTTTTGTTCAAAGTGAGTTTTCAGTCAAGTTTCAACCTGAAAGCATAGAAAGATGCATAATCTTGAAGTTACAGCTTGATTTCAGTGAGTTTTCATCAAAATACAGGAGTTCTGCATGAAGTGTTCATTTTGGCCTTCTCTCGCTGAGAAAACACTATTTGTGACCTGTGATACAAAAATGCCATAACTTTTGTTCAAAGTGAGTTTTCAGTCAAGTTTCAACCTAAAAGCATAGAAAGATGCATAAACTTGAAGTTACAGCTTGATTTCAGTGAGTTTTCATCAAAATACAGGAGTTCTGCATGAAGTGTTCATTTTGGCCTTCTCTCGCTGAGAAAACGCTATTTGTGACCTGCGACACAGAACAGCCATAACTTTTGTTCAAAGTGAGTTTTCAGTCAAGTTTCAACTTGAAAGCATAGAAAGATGCATAAACTTGAAGTTACAGCTTGATTTCAGTGAGTTTTCATCAAAATACAGGAGTTCTGCATGAAGTGTTCATTTTGGCCTTCTCTCGCTGAGAAAACACTATTTGTGACCTGTGATACAAAAATGCCATAACTTTTGTTCAAAGTGAGTTTTCAGTCAAGTTTCAACCTGAAAGCATAGAAAGATGCATAAACTTGAAGTTACAGCTTGATTTCAGTGAGTTTTCATCAAAATACAGGAGTTCTGCATGAAGTGTTCATTTTGGCCTTCTCTCGCTGAGAAAACACTATTTGTGACCTGTGATACAAAAATGCCATAACTTTTGTTCAAAGTGAGTTTTCAGTCAAGTTTCAACCTGAAAGCATAGAAAGATGCATAAACTTGAAGTTACAGCTTGATTTCAGTGAGTTTTCATCAAAATACAGGAGTTCTGCATGAAGTGTTCATTTTGGCCTTCTCTCGCTGAGAAAACACTATTTGTGACCTGTGATACAAAAATGCCATAACTTTTGTTCAAAGTGAGTTTTCAGTCAAGTTTCAACCTGAAAGCATAGAAAGATGCATAAACTTGAAGTTACAGCTTGATTTCAGTGAGTTTTCATCAAAATACAGGAGTTCTGCATGAAGTGTTCATTTTGGCCTTCTCTCGCTGAGAAAACACTATTTGTGACCTGTGATACAAAAATGCCATAACTTTTGTTCAAAGTGAGTTTTCAGTCAAGTTTCAACCTGAAAGCATAGAAAGATGCATAAACTTGAAGTTACAGCTTGATTTCAGTGAGTTTTCATCAAAATACAGGAGTTCTGCATGAAGTGTTCATTTTGGCCTTCTCTCGCTGAGAAAACGCTATTTGTGACCTGCGACACAGAACAGCCATAACTTTTGTTCAAAGTGAGTTTTCTGTCAAGTTTCAACCTGAAAGCATAGAAAGATGCATAAACTTGAAGTTACAGTTTGATTTCAGTGAGTTTTCATCAAAATATAGGAGTTCTGCATGAAGTGTTCATTTTGGCCTTGTCTCGCTGAGAAAACACTATTTGTGACCTGTGATACAAAAATGCCATAACTTTTGTTCAAAGTGAGTTTTCAGTCAAGTTTCAACCTGAAAGCATAGAAAGATGCATAAACTTGAAGTTACAGCTTGATTTCAGTGAGTTTTCATCAAAATACAGGAGTTCTGCATGAAGTGTTCATTTTGGCCTTCTCTCGCTGAGAAAACACTATTTGTGACCTGTGATATAAAAATGCCATAACTTTTGTTCAAAGTGAGTTTTCAGTCAAGTTTCAACCTGAAAGCATAGAAAGATGCATAAACTTGAAGTTACAGCTTGATTTCAGTGAGTTTTCATCAAAATACAGGAGTTCTGCATGAAGTGTTCATTTTGGCCTTCTCTCGCTGAGAAAACGCTATTTGTGACCTGCGACACAGAACAGCCATAACTTTTGTTCAAAGTGAGTTTTCTGTCAAGTTTCAACCTGAAAGCATAGAAAGATGCATAAACTTGAAGTTACAGTTTGATTTCAGTGAGTTTTCATCAAAATATAGGAGTTCTGCATGAAGTGTTCATTTTGGCCTTGTCTCGCTGAGAAAACACTATTTGTGACCTGTGATACAAAAATGCCATAACTTTTGTTCAAAGTGAGTTTTCAGTCAAGTTTCAACCTGAAAGCATAGAAAGATGCATAAACTTGAAGTTACAGCTTGATTTCAGTGAGTTTTCATCAAAATACAGGAGTTCTGCATGAAGTGTTCATTTTGGCCTTCTCTCGCTGAGAAAACACTATTTGTGACCTGTGATACAAAAATGCCATAACTTTTGTTCAAAGTGAGTTTTCAGTCAAGTTTCAACCTGAAAGCATAGAAAGATGCATAAACTTGAAGTTACAGCTTGATTTCAGTGAGTTTTCATCAAAATACAGGAGTTCTGCATGAAGTGTTCATTTTGGCCTTCTCTCGCTGAGAAAACGCTATTTGTGACCTGCGACACAGAACAGCCATAACTTTTGTTTTAAAGTGAGTTTTCTGTCAAGTTTCAACCTGAAAGCATAGAAAGATGCATAAACTTGAAGTTACAGCTTGATTTCAGTGAGTTTTCATCAAAATACAGGAGTTCTGCATGAAGTGTTCATTTTGGCCTTCTCTCGCTGAGAAAACACTATTTGTGACCTGTGATACAAAAATGCCATAACTTTTGTTCAAAGTGAGTTTTCAGTCAAGTTTCAACCTGAAAGCATAGAAAGATGCATAAACTTGAAGTTACAGCTTGATTTCTGTGAGTTTTCATCAAAATACAGGAGTTCTGCATGAAGTGTTCATTTTGGCCTTCTCTCGCTGAGAAAACGCTATTTGTGACCTGCGACACAGAACAGCCATCACTTTTGTTCAAAGTGAGTTTTCAGTCAAGTTTCAACCTGAAAGCATAGAAAGATGCATAAACTTGAAGTTACAGCTTGATTTCAGTGAGTTTTCATCAAAATACAGGAGTTCTGCATGAAGTGTTCATTTTGGCCTTCTCTCGCTGAGAAAACACTATTTGTGACCTGTGATACAAAAATGCCATAACTTTTTTTCAAAGTGAGTTTTCAGTCAAGTTTCAACCTGAAAGCATAGAAAGATGCATAATCTTGAAGTTACAGCTTGATTTCAGTGAGTTTTCATCAAAATACAGGAGTTCTGCATGAAGTGTTCATTTTGGCCTTCTCTCGCTGAGAAAACACTATTTGTGACCTGTGATACAATAATGCCATAACTTTTGTTCAAAGTGAGTTTTCAGTCAAGTTTCAACCTGAAAGCATAGAAAGATGCATAAACTTGAAGTTACAGCTTGATTTCAGTGAGTTTTCATCAAAATACAGGAGTTCTGCATGAAGTGTTCATTTTGGCCTTCTCTCGCTGAGAAAACACTATTTGTGACCTGTGATACAAAAATGCCATAACTTTTGTTCAAAGTGAGTGTTCAGTCAAGTTTCAACCTGAAAGCATAGAAAGATGCATAATCTTGAAGTTACAGCTTGATTTCAGTGAGTTTTCATCAAAATACAGGAATTCTGCATGAAGTGTTCATTTTGGCCTTCTCTCGCTGAGAAAACACTATTTGTGACCTGTGATACAAAAATGCCATAACTTTTGTTCAAAGTGAGTTTTCAGTCAAGTTTCAACCTGAAAGCATAGAAAGATGCATAAACTTGAAGTTACAGCTTGATTTCAGTGAGTTTTCATCAAAATACAGGAGTTCTGCATGAAGTGTTCATTTTGGCCTTGTCTCGCTGAGAAAACACTATTTGTGACCTGCGACACAGAACAGCCATAACTTTTGTTCAAAGTGAGTTTTCAGTCAAGTCTCAACCTGAAAGCATAGAAAGATGCATAAACTTGAAGTTACAGCTTGATTTCAGTGAGTTTTCATCAAAATACAGGAGTTCTGAATGAAGTGTTCATTTTGGCCTTCTCTCGCTGAGAAAACACTATTTGTGACCTGTGATACAATAATGCCATAACTTTTGTTCAAAGTGAGTTTTCAGTCAAGTTTCAACCTGAAAGCATAGAAAGATGCATAAACTTGAAGTTACAGCTTGATTTCAGTGAGTTTTCATCAAAATACAGGAGTTCTGCATGAAGTGTTCATTTTGGCCTTCTCTCGCTGAGAAAACACTATTTGTGACCTGTGATACAAAAATGCCATAACTTTTGTTCAAAGTGAGTGTTCAGTCAAGTTTCAACCTGAAAGCATAGAAAGATGCATAATCTTGAAGTTACAGCTTGATTTCAGTGAGTTTTCATCAAAATACAGGAGTTCTGCATGAAGTGTTCATTTTGGCCTTCTCTCGCTGAGAAAACACTATTTGTGACCTGTGATACAAAAATGCCATAACTTTTGTTCAAAGTGAGTTTTCAGTCAAGTTTCAACCTGAAAGCATAGAAAGATGCATAAACTTGAAGTTACAGCTTGATTTCAGTGAGTTTTCATCAAAATACAGGAGTTCTGCATGAAGTGTTCATTTTGGCCTTCTCTCGCTGAGAAAACACTAATTGTTGACCTGTGATACAAAAATGCCATAACTTTTGTTCAAAGTGAGTTTTCAGTCAAGTTTCAACCTGAAAGCATAGAAAGATGCATAATCTTGAAGTTACAGCTTGATTTCAGTGAGTTTTCATCAAAATACAGGAGTTCTGCATGAAGTGTTCATTTTGGCCTTCTCTCGCTGAGAAAACACTATTTGTGACCTGTGATACAATAATGCCATAACTTTTGTTCAAAGTGAGTTTTCAGTCAAGTTTCAACCTGAAAGCATAGAAAGATGCATAAACTTGAAGTTACAGCTTGATTTCAGTGAGTTTTCATCAAAATACAGGAGTTCTGCATGAAGTGTTCATTTTGGCCTTCTCTCGCTGAGAAAACACTATTTGTGACCTGTGATACAAAAATGCCATAACTTTTGTTCAAAGTGAGTGTTCAGTCAAGTGTCAACCTGAAAGCATAGAAAGATGCATAATCTTGAAGTTACAGCTTGATTTCAGTGAGTTTTCATCAAAATACAAGAGTTCTGCATGAAGTGTTCATTTTGGCCTTCTCTCGCTGAGAAAACACTATTTGTGACCTGTGATACAAAAATGCCATAACTTTTGTTCAAAGTGAGTTTTCAGTCAAGTTTCAACCTGAAAGCATAGAAAGATGCATAAACTTGAAGTTACAGCTTGATTTCAGTGAGTTTTCATCAAAATACAGGAGTTCTGCATGAAGTGTTCATTTTGGCCTTGTCTCGCTGAGAAAACACTATTTGTGACCTGTGATACAAAAATGCCATAACTTTTGTTCAAAGTGAGTTTTCAGTCAAGTCTCAACCTGAAAGCATAGAAAGATGCATAAACTTGAAGTTACAGCTTGATTTCAGTGAGTTTTCATCAAAATACAGGAGTTCTGCATGAAGTGTTCTTTTTGGCCTTCTCTCGCTGAGAAAACACTATTTGTGACCTGTGATACAAAAATGCCATAACTTTTGTTCAAAGTGAGTTTTCAGTCAAGTTTCAACCTGAAAGCATAGAAAGATGCATAAACTTGAAGTTACAGCTTGATTTCAGTGAGTTTTCATCAAAATACAGGAGTTCTGCATGAAGTGTTCATTTTGGCCTTGTCTCGCTGAGAAAACGCTATTTGTGACCTGCGACACAGAACAGCCATAACTTTTGTTCAAAGTGAGTTTTCAGTCAAGTTTCAACCTGAAAGCATAGAAAGATGCATAAACTTGAAGTTACAGCTTGATTTCAGTGAGTTTTCATCAAAATACAGGAGTTCTGCATGGAGTGTTCATTTTGGCCTTCTCTCGCTGAGAAAACACTATTTGTGACCTGTGATACAAAAATGCCATAACTTTTGTTCAAAGTGAGTTTTCAGTCAAGTTTCAACCTGAAAGCATAGAAAGATGCATAAACTTGAAGTTACAGCTTGATTTCAGTGAGTTTTCATCAAAATACAGGAGTTCTGCATGAAGTGTTCATTTTGGCCTTCTCTCGCTGAGAAAACACTATTTGTGACCTGCGACACAGAACAGCCATAACTTTTGTTCAAAGTGAGTTTTCAGTCAAGTTTCAACCTGAAAGCATAGAAAGATGCATAAACTTGAAGTTACAGCTTGATTTCAGTGAGTTTTCATCAAAATACAGGAGTTCTGCATGAAGTGTTCATTTTGGCCTTCTCTCGCTGAGAAAACACTATTTGTGACCTGTGATACAAAAATGCCATAACTTTTGTTCAAAGTGAGTTTTCAGTCAAGTTTCAACCTGAAAGCATAGAAAGATGCATAAACTTGAAGTTACAGCTTGATTTCAGTGAGTTTTCATCAAAATACAGGAGTTCTGCATGAAGTGTTCATTTTGGCCTTCTCTCGCTGAGAAAACGCTATTTGTGACCTGCGACACAGAACAGCCATAACTTTTGTTCAAAGTGAGTTTTCTGTCAAGTTTCAACCTAAAAGCATAGAAAGATGCATAAACTTGAAGTTACAGCTTGATTTCAGTGAGTTTTCATCAAAATACAGGAGTTCTGCATGAAGTGTTCATTTTGGCCTTCTCTCGCTGAGAAAACGCTATTTGTGACCTGCGACACAGAACAGCCATAACTTTTGTTCAAAGTGAGTTTTCAGTCAAGTTTCAACCTGAAAGCATAGAAAGATGCATAAACTTGAAGTTACAGTTTGATTTCAGTGAGTTTTCATCAAAATATAGGAGTTCTGCATGAAGTGTTCATTTTGGCCTTCTCTCGCTGAGAAAACACTATTTGTGACCAGTGATACAAAAATGCCATAACTTTTGTTCAAAGTGAGTTTTCAGTCAAGTTTCAACCTGAAAGCATAGAAAGATGCATAAACTTGAAGTTACAGCTTGATTTCAGTGAGTTTTCATCAAAATACAGCAGTTCTGCATGAAGTGTTCATTTTGGCCTTCTCTCGCTGAGAAAACACTATTTGTGACCTGTGATACAAAAATGCCATAACTTTTGTTCAAAGTGAGTTTTCAGTCAAGTTTCAACCTGAAAGCATAGAAAGATGCATAAACTTGAAGTTACAGCTTGATTTCAGTGAGTTTTCATCAAAATACAGGAGTTCTGCATGAAGTGTTCATTTTGGCCTTCTCTCGCTGAGAAAACGCTATTTGTGACCTGCGACACAGAACAGCCATAACTTTTGTTCAAAGTGAGTTTTCTGTCAAGTTTCAACCTGAAAGCATAGAAAGATGCATAAACTTGAAGTTACAGCTTGATTTCAGTGAGTTTTCATCAAAATACAGGAGTTCTGCATGAAGTGTTCATTTTGGCCTTCTCTCGCTGAGAAAACACTATTTGTGACCTGTGATACAAAAATGCCATAACTTTTGTTCAAAGTGAGTTTTCAGTCAAGTTTCAACCTGAAAGCATAGAAAGATGCATAAACTTGAAGTTACAGCTTGATTTCAGTGAGTTTTCATCAAAATACAGGAGTTCTGCATGAAGTGTTCATTTTGGCCTTCTCTCGCTGAGAAAACACTATTTGTGACCTGTGATACAAAAATGCCATAACTTTTGTTCAAAGTGAGTTTTCAGTCAAGTTTCAACCTGAAAGCATAGAAAGATGCATAAACTTGAAGTTACAGCTTGATTTCAGTGAGTTTTCATCAAAATACAGGAGTTCTGCATGAAGTGTTCATTTTGGCCTTCTCTCGCTGAGAAAACACTATTTGTGACCTGTGATACAAAAATGCCATAACTTTTGTTCAAAGTGAGTTTTCAGTCAAGTTTCAACCTGAAAGCATAGAAAGATGCATAAACTTGAAGTTACAGCTTGATTTCAGTGAGTTTTCATCAAAATACAGGAGTTCTGCATGAAGTGTTCATTTTGGCCTTCTCTCGCTGAGAAAACACTATTTGTGACCTGTGATACAAAAATGCCATAACTTTTGTTCAAAGTGAGTTTTCAGTCAAGTTTCAACTTGAAAGCATAGAAAGATGCATAAACTTGAAGTTACAGCTTGATTTCAGTGAGTTTTCATCAAAATACAGGAGTTCTGCATGAAGTGTTCATTTTGGCCTTCTCTCGCTGAGAAAACGCTATTTGTGACCTGCGACACAGAACAGCCATAACTTTTGTTCAAAGTGAGTTTTCTGTCAAGTTTCAACCTGAAAGCATAGAAAGATGCATAAACTTGAAGTTACAGCTTGATTTCAGTGAGTTTTCATCAAAATACAGGAGTTCTGCATGAAGTGTTCATTTTGGCCTTCTCTCGCTGAGAAAACACTATTTGTGACCTGTGATACAAAAATGCCATAACTTTTGTTCAAAGTGAGTTTTCAGTCAAGTTTCAACCTGAAAGCATAGAAAGATGCATAATCTTGAAGTTACAGCTTGATTTCAGTGAGTTTTCATCAAAATACAGGAGTTCTGCATGAAGTGTTCATTTTGGCCTTCTCTCGCTGAGAAAACACTATTTGTGACCTGTGATACAAAAATGCCATAACTTTTGTTCAAAGTGAGTTTTCAGTCAAGTTTCAAACTGAAAGCATAGAAAGATGCATAAACTTGAAGTTACAGCTTGATTTCAGTGAGTTTTCATCAAAATACAGGAGTTCTGCATGAAGTGTTCATTTTGGCCTTCTCTCGCTGAGAAAACACTATTTGTGACCTGTGATACAAAAATGCCATAACTTTTGTTCAAAGTGAGCTTTCAGTCAAGTTTCAACCTGAAAGCATAGAAAGATGCATAAACTTGAAGTTACAGCTTGATTTCAGTGAGTTTTCATCAAAATACAGGAGTTCTGCATGAAGTGTTCATTTTGGCCTTCTCTCGCTGAGAAAACACTATTTGTGACCTGTGATACAAAAATGCCATAACTTTTGTTCAAAGTGAGTTTTCAGTCAAGTTTCAACCTGAAAGCATAGAAAGATGCATAAACTTGAAGTTACAGCTTGATTTCAGTGAGTTTTCATCAAAATACAGGAGTTCTGCATGAAGTGTTCATTTTGGCCTTCTCTCGCTGAGAAAACACTATTTGTGACCTGTGATACAAAAATGCCATAACTTTTGTTCAAAGTGAGTTTTCAGTCAAGTTTCAACCTGAAAGCATAGAAAGATGCATAAACTTGAAGTTACAGCTTGATTTCAGTGAGTTTTCATCAAAATACAGGAGTTCTGCATGAAGTGTTCATTTTGGCCTTGTCTCGCTGAGAAAACGCTATTTGTGACCTGCGACACAGAACAGCCATAACTTTTGTTCAAAGTGAGTTTTCAGTCAAGTTTCAACCTGAAAGCATAGAAAGATGCATAATCTTGAAGTTACAGCTTGATTTCAGTGAGTTTTCATCAAAATACAGGAGTTCTGCATGAAGTGTTCATTTTGGCCTTCTCTCGCTGAGAAAACACTATTTGTGACCTGTGATACAAAAATGCCATAACTTTTGTTCAAAGTGAGTTTTCAGTCAAGTTTCAACCTGAAAGCATAGAAAGATGCATAAACTTGAAGTTACAGCTTGATTTCAGTGAGTTTTCATCAAAATACAGGAGTTCTGCATGAAGTGTTCATTTTGGCCTTGTCTCGCTGAGAAAACGCTATTTGTGACCTGCGACACAGAACAGCCATAACTTTTGTTCAAAGTGAGTTTTCAGTCAAGTTTCAACCTGAAAGCATAGAAAGATGCATAAACTTGAAGTTACAGCTTGATTTCAGTGAGTTTTCATCAAAATACAGGAGTTCTGCATGAAGTGTTCATTTTGGCCTTCTCTCGCTGAGAAAACACTATTTGTGACCTGTGATACAAAAATGACATAACTTTTGTTCAAAGTGAGTTTTCAGTCAAGTTTCAACCTGAAAGCATAGAAAGATGCATAAACTTGAAGTTACAGCTTGATTTCAGTGAGTTTTCATCAAAATACAGCAGTTCTGCATGAAGTGTTCATTTTGGCCTTCTCTCGCTGAGAAAACACTATTTGTGACCTGTGATACAAAAATGCCATAACTTTTGTTCAAAGTGAGTTTTCAGTCAAGTTTCAACCTGAAAGCATAGAAAGATGCATAAACTTGAAGTTACAGCTTGATTTCAGTGAGTTTTCATCAAAATACAGGAGTTCTGCATGAAGTGTTCATTTTGGCCTTCTCTCGCTGAGAAAACGCTATTTGTGACCTGCGACACAGAACAGCCATAACTTTTGTTTTAAAGTGAGTTTTCTGTCAAGTTTCAACCTGAAAGCATAGAAAGATGCATAAACTTGAAGTTACAGCTTGATTTCAGTGAGTTTTCATCAAAATACAGGAGTTCTGCATGAAGTGTTCATTTTGGCCTTCTCTCGCTGAGAAAACACTATTTGTGACCTGTGATACAAAAATGCCATAACTTTTGTTCAAAGTGAGTTTTCAGTCAAGTTTCAACCTGAAAGCATAGAAAGATGCATAAACTTGAAGTTACAGCTTGATTTCAGTGAGTTTTCATCAAAATACAGGAGTTCTGCATGAAGTGTTCATTTTGGCCTTGTCTCGCTGAGAAAACGCTATTTGTGACCTGCGACACAGAACAGCCATAACTTTTGTTCAAAGTGAGTTTTCAGTCAAGTTTCAACCTGAAAGCATAGAAAGATGCATAATCTTGAAGTTACAGCTTGATTTCAGTGAGTTTTCATCAAAATACAGGAGTTCTGCATGAAGTGTTCATTTTGGCCTTCTCTCGCTGAGAAAACACTATTTGTGACCTGTGATACAAAAATGCCATAACTTTTGTTCAAAGTGAGTTTTCAGTCAAGTTTCAACCTGAAAGCATAGAAAGATGCATAAACTTGAAGTTACAGCTTGATTTCAGTGAGTTTTCATCAAAATACAGGAGTTCTGCATGAAGTGTTCATTTTGGCCTTCTCTCGCTGAGAAAACACTATTTGTGACCTGTGATACAAAAATGCCATAACTTTTGTTCAAAGTGAGTTTTCAGTCAAGTTTCAACCTGAAAGCATAGAAAGATGCATAAACTTGAAGTTACAGCTTGATTTCAGTGAGTTTTCATGAAAATACAGGAGTTCTGCATGAAGTGTTCATTTTGGCCTTCTCTCGCTGAGAAAACACTATTTGTGACCTGTGATACAAAAATGCCATAACTTTTGTTCAAAGTGAGTTTTCAGTCAAGTTTCAACCTGAAAACATAGAAAGATGCATAAACTTGAAGTTACAGCTTGATTTCAGTGAGTTTTCATCAAAATACAGGAGTTCTGCATGAAGTGTTCATTTTGGCCTTCTCTCGCTGAGAAAACGCTATTTGTGACCTGTGATACAAAAATGCCATAACTTTTGTTCAAAGTGAGTTTTCAGTCAAGTTTCAACCTGAAAGCATAGAAAGATGCATAAACTTGAAGTTACAGCTTGATTTCAGTGAGTTTTCATCAAAATACAGGAGTTCTGCATGAAGTGTTCATTTTGGCCTTCTCTCGCTGAGAAAACGCTATTTGTGACCTGCGACACAGAACAGCCATAACTTTTGTTCAAAGTGAGTTTTCTGTCAAGTTTCAACCTGAAAGCATAGAAAGATGCATAAACTTGAAGTTACAGCTTGATTTCAGTGAGTTTTCATCAAAATACAGGAGTTCTGCATGAAGTGTTCATTTTGGCCTTCTCTCGCTGAGAAAACGCTATTTGTGACCTGTGATACAAAAATGCCATAACTTTTGTTCAAAGTGAGTTTTCAGTCAAGTTTCAACCTGAAAGCATAGAAAGATGCATAAACTTGAAGTTACAGCTTGATTTCAGTGAGTTTTCATCAAAATACAGGAGTTCTGCATGAAGTGTTCATTTTGGCCTTCTCTCGCTGAGAAAACGCTATTTGTGACCTGCGACACAGAACAGCCATAACTTTTGTTCAAAGTGAGTTTTCTGTCAAGTTTCAACCTGAAAGCATAGAAAGATGCATAAACTTGAAGTTACAGCTTGATTTCAGTGAGTTTTCATCAAAATACAGGAGTTCTGCATGAAGTGTTCATTTTGGCCTTCTCTCGCTGAGAAAACGCTATTTGTGACCTGTGATACAAAAATGCCATAACTTTTGTTCAAAGTGAGTTTTCAGTCAAGTTTCAACCTGAAAGCATAGAAAGATGCATAAACTTGAAGTTACAGCTTGATTTCAGTGAGTTTTCATCAAAATACAGGAGTTCTGCATGAAGTGTTCATTTTGGCCTTCTCTCGCTGAGAAAACGCTATTTGTGACCTGCGACACAGAACAGCCATAACTTTTGTTCAAAGTGAGTTTTCTGTCAAGTTTCAACCTGAAAGCATAGAAAGATGCATAAACTTGAAGTTACAGCTTGATTTCAGTGAGTTTTCATCAAAATACAGGAGTTCTGCATGAAGTGTTCATTTTGGCCTTCTCTCGCTGAGAAAACACTATTTGTGACCTGTGATACAATAATGCCATAACTTTTGTTCAAAGTGAGTTTTCAGTCAAGTTTCAACCTGAAAGCATAGAAAGATGCATAAACTTGAAGTTACAGCTTGATTTCAGTGAGTTTTCATCAAAATACAGGAGTTCTGCATGAAGTGTTCATTTTGGCCTTCTCTCGCTGAGAAAACGCTATTTGTGACCTGCGACACAGAACAGCCATAACTTTTGTTCAAAGTGAGTTTTCTGTCAAGTTTCAACCTGAAAGCATAGAAAGATGCATAAACTTGAAGTTACAGCTTGATTTCAGTGAGTTTTCCTCAAAATACAGGAGTTCTGCATGAAGTGTTCATTTTGGCCTTCTCTCGCTGAGAAAACACTATTTGTGACCTGTGATACAAAAATGCCATAACTTTTGTTCAAAGTGAGTTTTCAGTCAAGTTTCAACCTGAAAGCATAGAAAGATGCATAAACTTGAAGTTACAGCTTGATTTCAGTGAGTTTTCATCAAAATACAGGAGTTCTGCATGAAGTGTTCATTTTGGCCTTCTCTCGCTGAGAAAACGCTATTTGTGACCTGCGACACAGAACAGCCATAACTTTTGTTTTAAAGTGAGTTTTCCGTCAAGTTTCAACCTGAAAGCATAGAAAGATGCATAAACTTGAAGTTACAGCTTGATTTCAGTGAGTTTTCATCAAAATACAGGAGTTCTGCATGAAGTGTTCATTTTGGCCTTCTCTCGCTGAGAAAACACTATTTGTGACCTGTGATACAAAAATGCCATAACTTTTGTTCAAAGTGAGTTTTCAGTCAAGTTTCAACCTGAAAGCATAGAAAGATGCATAAACTTGAAGTTACAGCTTGATTTCAGTGAGTTTTCATCAAAATACAGGAGTTCTGCATGAAGTGTTCATTTTGGCCTTGTCTCGCTGAGAAAACGCTATTTGTGACCTGCGACACAGAACAGCCATAACTTTTGTTCAAAGTGAGTTTTCAGTCAAGTTTCAACCTGAAAGCATAGAAAGATGCATAATCTTGAAGTTACAGCTTGATTTCAGTGAGTTTTCATCAAAATACAGGAGTTCTGCATGAAGTGTTCATTTTGGCCTTCTCTCGCTGAGAAAACACTATTTGTGACCTGTGATACAAAAATGCCATAACTTTTGTTCAAAGTGAGTTTTCAGTCAAGTTTCAACCTGAAAGCATAGAAAGATGCATAAACTTGAAGTTACAGCTTGATTTCAGTGAGTTTTCATCAAAATACAGGAGTTCTGCATGAAGTGTTCATTTTGGCCTTCTCTCGCTGAGAAAACACTATTTGTGACCTGTGATACAAAAATGCCATAACTTTTGTTCAAAGTGAGTTTTCAGTCAAGTTTCAACCTGAAAGCATAGAAAGATGCATAAACTTGAAGTTACAGCTTGATTTCAGTGAGTTTTCATCAAAATACAGGAGTTCTGCATGAAGTGTTCATTTTGGCCTTCTCTCGCTGAGAAAACACTATTTGTGACCTGTGATACAAAAATGCCATAACTTTTGTTCAAAGTGAGTTTTCAGTCAAGTTTCAACCTGAAAACATAGAAAGATGCATAAACTTGAAGTTACAGCTTGATTTCAGTGAGTTTTCATCAAAATACAGGAGTTCTGCATGAAGTGTTCATTTTGGCCTTCTCTCGCTGAGAAAACGCTATTTGTGACCTGTGATACAAAAATGCCATAACTTTTGTTCAAAGTGAGTTTTCAGTCAAGTTTCAACCTGAAAGCATAGAAAGATGCATAAACTTGAAGTTACAGCTTGATTTCAGTGAGTTTTCATCAAAATACAGGAGTTCTGCATGAAGTGTTCATTTTGGCCTTCTCTCGCTGAGAAAACGCTATTTGTGACCTGCGACACAGAACAGCCATAACTTTTGTTCAAAGTGAGTTTTCTGTCAAGTTTCAACCTGAAAGCATAGAAAGATGCATAAACTTGAAGTTACAGCTTGATTTCAGTGAGTTTTCATCAAAATACAGGAGTTCTGCATGAAGTGTTCATTTTGGCCTTCTCTCGCTGAGAAAACGCTATTTGTGACCTGTGATACAAAAATGCCATAACTTTTGTTCAAAGTGAGTTTTCAGTCAAGTTTCAACCTGAAAGCATAGAAAGATGCATAAACTTGAAGTTACAGCTTGATTTCAGTGAGTTTTCATCAAAATACAGGAGTTCTGCATGAAGTGTTCATTTTGGCCTTCTCTCGCTGAGAAAACGCTATTTGTGACCTGCGACACAGAACAGCCATAACTTTTGTTCAAAGTGAGTTTTCTGTCAAGTTTCAACCTGAAAGCATAGAAAGATGCATAAACTTGAAGTTACAGCTTGATTTCAGTGAGTTTTCATCAAAATACAGGAGTTCTGCATGAAGTGTTCATTTTGGCCTTCTCTCGCTGAGAAAACGCTATTTGTGACCTGTGATACAAAAATGCCATAACTTTTGTTCAAAGTGAGTTTTCAGTCAAGTTTCAACCTGAAAGCATAGAAAGATGCATAAACTTGAAGTTACAGCTTGATTTCAGTGAGTTTTCATCAAAATACAGGAGTTCTGCATGAAGTGTTCATTTTGGCCTTCTCTCGCTGAGAAAACGCTATTTGTGACCTGCGACACAGAACAGCCATAACTTTTGTTCAAAGTGAGTTTTCTGTCAAGTTTCAACCTGAAAGCATAGAAAGATGCATAAACTTGAAGTTACAGCTTGATTTCAGTGAGTTTTCATCAAAATACAGGAGTTCTGCATGAAGTGTTCATTTTGGCCTTCTCTCGCTGAGAAAACACTATTTGTGACCTGTGATACAATAATGCCATAACTTTTGTTCAAAGTGAGTTTTCAGTCAAGTTTCAACCTGAAAGCATAGAAAGATGCATAAACTTGAAGTTACAGCTTGATTTCAGTGAGTTTTCATCAAAATACAGGAGTTCTGCATGAAGTGTTCATTTTGGCCTTCTCTCGCTGAGAAAACGCTATTTGTGACCTGCGACACAGAACAGCCATAACTTTTGTTCAAAGTGAGTTTTCTGTCAAGTTTCAACCTGAAAGCATAGAAAGATGCATAAACTTGAAGTTACAGCTTGATTTCAGTGAGTTTTCCTCAAAATACAGGAGTTCTGCATGAAGTGTTCATTTTGGCCTTCTCTCGCTGAGAAAACACTATTTGTGACCTGTGATACAAAAATGCCATAACTTTTGTTCAAAGTGAGTTTTCAGTCAAGTTTCAATCTGAAAGCATAGAAAGATGCATAAACTTGAAGTTACAGCTTGATTTCAGTGAGTTTTCATCAAAATACAGGAGTTCTGCATGAAGTGTTCATTTTGGCCTTCTCTCGCTGAGAAAACACTATTTGTGACCTGTGATACAAAAATGCCATAACTTTTGTTCAAAGTGAGTTTTCAGTCAAGTTTCAACCTGAAAGCATAGAAAGATGCATAAACTTAAAGTTACAGCTTGATTTCAGTGAGTTTTCATCAAAATACAGGAGTTCTGCATGAAGTGTTCATTTTGGCCTTCTCTCGCTGAGAAAACACTATTTGTGACCTGTGATACAAAAATGCCATAACTTTTGTTCAAAGTGAGTTTTCAGTCAAGTTTCAACCTGAAAGCATAGAAAGATGCATAAACTTGAAGTTACAGCTTGATTTCAGTGAGTTTTCATCAAAATACAGGAGTTCTGCATGAAGTGTTCATTTTGGCCTTCTCTCACTGAGAAAACGCTATTTGTGACCTGCGACACAGAACAGCCATAACTTTTGTTCAAAGTGAGTTTTCAGTCAAGTTTCAACCTGAAAGCATAGAAAGATGCATAAACTTGAAGTTACAGCTTGATTTCAGTGAGTTTTCATCAAAATACAGGAGTTCTGCATGAAGTGTTCATTTTGGCCTTCTCTCGCTGAGAAAACACTATTTGTGACCTGTGATACAAAAATGCCATAACTTTTGTTCAAAGTGAGTTTTCAGTCAAGTTTCAACCTGAAAGCATAGAAAGATGCATAAACTTGAAGTTACAGCTTGATTTCAGTGAGTTTTCATCAAAATACAGGAGTTCTGCATGAAGTGTTCATTTTGGCCTTCTCTCGCTGAGAAAACGCTATTTGTGACCTGCGACACAGAACAGCCATAACTTTTGCTTTAAAGTGAGTTTTCTGTCAAGTTTCAACCTGAAAGCATAGAAAGATGCATAAACTTGAAGTTACAGCTTGATTTCAGTGAGTTTTCATCAAAATACAGGAGTTCTGCATGAAGTGTTCATTTTGGCCTTCTCTCGCTGAGAAAACACTATTTGTGACCTGTGATACAAAAATGCCATAACTTTTGTTCAAAGTGAGTTTTCAGTCAAGTTTCAACCTGAAAGCATAGAAAGATGCATAAACTTGAAGTTACAGCTTGATTTCAGTGAGTTTTCATCAAAATACAGGAGTTCTGCATGAAGTGTTCATTTTGGCCTTGTCTCGCTGAGAAAACGCTATTTGTGACCTGCGACACAGAACAGCCATAACTTTTGTTCAAAGTGAGTTTTCAGTCAAGTTTCAACCTGAAAGCATAGAAAGATGCATAATCTTGAAGTTACAGCTTGATTTCAGTGAGTTTTCATCAAAATACAGGAGTTCTGCATGAAGTGTTCATTTTGGCCTTCTCTCGCTGAGAAAACACTATTTGTGACCTGTGATACAAAAATGCCATAACTTTTGTTCAAAGTGAGTTTTCAGTCAAGTTTCAACATGAAAGCATAGAAAGATGCATAAACTTGAAGTTACAGCTTGATTTCAGTGAGTTTTCATCAAAATACAGGAGTTCTGCATGAAGTGTTCATTTTGGCCTTCTCTCGCTGAGAAAACACTATTTGTGACCTGTGATACAAAAATGCCATAACTTTTGTTCAAAGTGAGTTTTCAGTCAAGTTTCAACCTGAAAGCATAGAAAGATGCATAAACTTGAAGTTACAGCTTGATTTCAGTGAGTTTTCATCAAAATACAGGAGTTCTGCATGAAGTGTTCATTTTGGCCTTCTCTCGCTGAGAAAACACTATTTGTGACCTGTGATACAAAAATGCCATAACTTTTGTTCAAAGTGAGTTTTCAGTCAAGTTTCAACCTGAAAGCATAGAAAGATGCATAAACTTGAAGTTACAGCTTGATTTCAGTGAGTTTTCATCAAAATACAGGAGTTCTGCATGAAGTGTTCATTTTGGCCTTCTCTCGCTGAGAAAACGCTATTTGTGACCTGCGACACAGAACAGCCATAACTTTTGTTTTAAAGTGAGTTTTCTGTCAAGTTTCAACCTGAAAGCATAGAAAGATGCATAAACTTGAAGTTACAGCTTGATTTCAGTGAGTTTTCATCAAAATACAGGAGTTCTGCATGAAGTGTTCATTTTGGCCTTCTCTCGCTGAGAAAACACTATTTGTGACCTGTGATACAAAAATGCCATAACTTTTGTTCAAAGTGAGTTTTCAGTCAAGTTTCAACCTGAAAGCATAGAAAGATGCATAATCTTGAAGTTACAGCTTGATTTCAGTGAGTTTTCATCAAAATACAGGAGTTCTGCATGAAGTGTTCATTTTGGCCTTCTCTCGCTGAGAAAACACTATTTGTGACCTGTGATACAAAAATGCCATAACTTTTGTTCAAAGTGAGTTTTCAGTCAAGTTTCAACCTGAAAGCATAGAAAGATGCATAAACTTGAAGTTACAGCTTGATTTCAGTGAGTTTTCATCAAAATACAGGAGTTCTGCATGAAGTGTTCATTTTGGCCTTCTCTCGCTGAGAAAACACTATTTGTGACCTGTGATACAAAAATACCATAACTTTTGTTCAAAGTGAGTTTTCAGTCAAGTTTCAACCTGAAAGCATAGAAAGATGCATAATCTTGAAGTTACAGCTTGATTTCAGTGAGTTTTCATCAAAATACAGGAGTTCTGCATGAAGTGTTCATTTTGGCCTTCTCTCGCTGAGAAAACACTATTTGTGACCTGTGATACAAAAATGCCATAACTTTTGTTCAAAGTGAGTTTTCAGTCAAGTTTCAACCTGAAAGCATAGAAAGATGCATAAACTTGAAGTTACAGCTTGATTTCAGTGAGTTTTCATCAAAATACAGGAGTTCTGCATGAAGTGTTCATTTTGGCCTTCTCTCGCTGAGAAAACACTATTTGTGACCTGTGATACAAAAATACCATAACTTTTGTTCAAAGTGAGTTTTCAGTCAAGTTTCAACCTGAAAGCATAGAAAGATGCATAAACTTGAAGTTACAGCTTGATTTCAGTGAGTTTTCATGAAAATACAGGAGTTCTGCATGAAGTGTTCATTTTGGCCTTCTCTCGCTGAGAAAACGCTATTTGTGACCTGCGACACAGAACAGCCATAACTTTTGTTTTAAAGTGAGTTTTCTGTCAAGTTTCAACCTGAAAGCATAGAAAGATGCATAAACTTGAAGTTACAGCTTGATTTCAGTGAGTTTTCATCAAAATACAGGAGTTCTGCATGAAGTGTTCATTTTGGCCTTGTCTCGCTGAGAAAACGCTATTTGTGACCTGTGATACAAAAATGCCATAACTTTTGTTCAAAGTGAGTTTTCAGTCAAGTTTCAACCTGAAAGCATAGAAAGATGCATAAACTTGAAGTTACAGCTTGATTTCAGTGAGTTTTCATCAAAATACAGGAGTTCTGCATGAAGTGTTCATTTTGGCCTTCTCTCGCTGAGAAAACACTATTTGTGACCTGTGATACAAAAATGCCATAACTTTTGTTCAAAGTGAGTTTTCAGTCAAGTTTCAACCTGAAAGCATAGAAAGATGCATAAACTTGAAGTTACAGCTTGATTTCAGTGAGTTTTCATCAAAATACAGGAGTTCTGCATGAAGTGTTCATTTTGGCCTTGTCTCGCTGAGAAAACACTATTTGTGACCTGTGATACAAAAATGCCATAACTTTTGTTCAAAGTGAGTTTTCAGTCAAGTTTCAACCTGAAAGCATAGAAAGATGCATAAACTTGAAGTTACAGCTTGATTTCAGTGAGTTTTCATCAAAATACAGGAGTTCTGCATGAAGTGTTCATTTTGGCCTTCTCTCGCTGAGAAAACACTATTTGTGACCTGTGATACAAAAATGCCATAACTTTTGTTCAAAGTGAGTTTTCAGTCAAGTTTCAACCTGAAAGCATAGAAAGATGCATAAACTTGAAGTTACAGCTTGATTTCAGTGAGTTTTCATCAAAATACAGGAGTTCTGCATGAAGTGTTCATTTTGGCCTTGTCTCGCTGAGAAAACACTATTTGTGACCTGTGATACAAAAATGCCATAACTTTTGTTCAAAGTGAGTTTTCAGTCAAGTTTCAACCTGAAAGCATAGAAAGATGCATAAACTTGAAGTTACAGCTTGATTTCAGTGAGTTTTCATCAAAATACAGGAGTTCTGCATGAAGTGTTCATTTTGGCCTTCTCTCGCTGAGAAAACACTATTTGTGACCTGTGATACAAAAATGCCATAACTTTTCTTCAAAGTGAGTTTTCAGTCAAGTTTCAACCTGAAAGCATAGAAAGATGCATAAACTTGAAGTTACAGCTTGATTTCAGTGAGTTTTCATCAAAATACAGGAGTTCTGCATGAAGTGTTCATTTTGGCCTTGTCTCGCTGAGAAAACACTATTTGTGACCTGTGATACAAAAATGCCATAACTTTTGTTCAAAGTGAGTTTTCAGTCAAGTTTCAACCTGAAAGCATAGAAAGATGCATAAACTTGAAGTTACAGCTTGATTTCAGTGAGTTTTCATCAAAATACAGGAGTTCTGCATGAAGTGTTCATTTTGGCCTTCTCTCGCTGAGAAAACACTATTTGTGACCTGTGATACAAAAATGCCATAACTTTTGTTCAAAGTGAGTTTTCAGTCAAGTTTCAACCTGAAAGCATAGAAAGATGCATAAACTTGAAGTTACAGCTTGATTTCAGTGAGTTTTCATGAAAATACAGGAGTTCTGCATGAAGTGTTCATTTTGGCCTTCTCTCGCTGAGAAAACGCTATTTGTGACCTGCGACACAGAACAGCCATAACTTTTGTTTTAAAGTGAGTTTTCTGTCAAGTTTCAACCTGAAAGCATAGAAAGATGCATAAACTTGAAGTTACAGCTTGATTTCAGTGAGTTTTCATCAAAATACAGGAGTTCTGCATGAAGTGTTCATTTTGG
Source organism: Aulostomus chinensis (assembly GCF_037954235.1). Taxonomy (NCBI): domain Eukaryota; kingdom Metazoa; phylum Chordata; class Actinopteri; order Syngnathiformes; family Aulostomidae; genus Aulostomus; species Aulostomus chinensis. The sequence continues at coordinate 36,470 of NW_028234239.1, forward strand.
CCTTGTCTCGCTGAGAAAACGCTATTTGTGACCTGTGATACAAAAATGCCATAACTTTTGTTCAAAGTGAGTTTTCAGTCAAGTTTCAACCTGAAAGCATAGAAAGATGCATAAACTTGAAGTTACAGCTTGATTTCAGTGAGTTTTCATCAAAATACAGGAGTTCTGCATGAAGTGTTCATTTTGGCCTTCTCTCGCTGAGAAAACACTATTTGTGACCTGTGATACAAAAATGCCATAACTTTTGTTCAAAGTGAGTTTTCAGTCAAGTTTCAACCTGAAAGCATAGAAAGATGCATAAACTTGAAGTTACAGCTTGATTTCAGTGAGTTTTCATCAAAATACAGGAGTTCTGCATGAAGTGTTCATTTTGGCCTTGTCTCGCTGAGAAAACGCTATTTGTGACCTGCGACACAGAACAGCCATAACTTTTGTTCAAAGTGAGTTTTCAGTCAAGTTTCAACCTGAAAGCATAGAAAGATGCATAAACTTGAAGTTACAGCTTGATTTCAGTGAGTTTTCATCAAAATACAGGAGTTCTGCATGAAGTGTTCATTTTGGCCTTCTCTCGCTGAGAAAACACTATTTGTGACCTGTGATACAAAAATGCCATAACTTTTGTTCAAAGTGAGTTTTCAGTCAAGTTTCAACCTGAAAGCATAGAAAGATGCATAAACTTGAAGTTACAGCTTGATTTCAGTGAGTTTTCATCAAAATACAGGAGTTCTGCATGAAGTGTTCATTTTGGCCTTCTCTCGCTGAGAAAACACTATTTGTGACCTGTGATACAAAAATGCCATAACTTTTGTTCAAAGTGAGTTTTCAGTCAAGTTTCAACCTGAAAGCATAGAAAGATGCATAAACTTGAAGTTACAGCTTGATTTCAGTGAGTTTTCATCAAAATACAGGAGTTCTGCATGAAGTGTTCATTTTGGCCTTGTCTCGCTGAGAAAACGCTATTTGTGACCTGCGACACAGAACAGCCATAACTTTTGTTCAAAGTGAGTTTTCAGTCAAGTTTCAACCTGAAAGCATAGAAAGATGCATAATCTTGAAGTTACAGCTTGATTTCAGTGAGTTTTCATCAAAATACAGCAGTTCTGCATGAAGTGTTCATTTTGGCCTTCTCTCGCTGAGAAAACACTATTTGTGACCTGTGATACAAAAATGCCATAACTTTTGTTCAAAGTGAGTTTTCAGTCAAGTTTCAACCTGAAAGCATAGAAAGATGCATAAACTTGAAGTTACAGCTTGATTTCAGTGAGTTTTCATCAAAATACAGGAGTTCTGCATGAAGTGTTCATTTTGGCCTTGTCTCGCTGAGAAAACGCTATTTGTGACCTGCGACACAGAACAGCCATAACTTTTGTTCAAAGTGAGTTTTCAGTAAAGTTTCAACCTGAAAGCATAGAAAGATGCATAAACTTGAAGTTACAGCTTGATTTCAGTGAGTTTTCATCAAAATACAGGAGTTCTGCATGAAGTGTTCATTTTGGCCTTCTCTCGCTGAGAAAACGCTATTTGTGACCTGCGACACAGAACAGCCATAACTTTTGTTTTAAAGTGAGTTTTCTGTCAAGTTTCAACCTGAAAGCATAGAAAGATGCATAAACTTGAAGTTACAGCTTGATTTCAGTGAGTTTTCATCAAAATACAGGAGTTCTGCATGAAGTGTTCATTTTGGCCTTCTCTCGCTGAGAAAACACTATTTGTGACCTGTGATACAAAAATGCCATAACTTTTGTTCAAAGTGAGTTTTCAGTCAAGTTTCAACCTGAAAGCATAGAAAGATGCATAAACTTGAAGTTACAGCTTGATTTCAGTGAGTTTTCATCAAAATACAGGAGTTCTGCATGAAGTGTTCATTTTGGCCTTGTCTCGCTGAGAAAACGCTATTTGTGACCTGCGACACAGAACAGCCATAACTTTTGTTCAAAGTGAGTTTTCAGTCAAGTTTCAACCTGAAAGCATAGAAAGATGCATAATCTTGAAGTTACAGCTTGATTTCAGTGAGTTTTCATCAAAATACAGGAGTTCTGCATGAAGTGTTCATTTTGGCCTTCTCTCGCTGAGAAAACACTATTTGTGACCTGTGATACAAAAATGCCATAACTTTTGTTCAAAGTGAGTTTTCAGTCAAGTTTCAACCTGAAAGCATAGAAAGATGCATAAACTTGAAGTTACAGCTTGATTTCAGTGAGTTTTCATCAAAATACAGGAGTTCTGCATGAAGTGTTCATTTTGGCCTTCTCTCGCTGAGAAAACACTATTTGTGACCTGTGATACAAAAATGCCATAACTTTTGTTCAAAGTGAGTTTTCAGTCAAGTTTCAACCTGAAAGCATAGAAAGATGCATAAACTTGAAGTTACAGCTTGATTTCAGTGAGTTTTCATGAAAATACAGGAGTTCTGCATGAAGTGTTCATTTTGGCCTTCTCTCGCTGAGAAAACACTATTTGTGACCTGTGATACAAAAATGCCATAACTTTTGTTCAAAGTGAGTTTTCAGTCAAGTTTCAACCTGAAAACATAGAAAGATGCATAAACTTGAAGTTACAGCTTGATTTCAGTGAGTTTTCATCAAAATACAGGAGTTCTGCATGAAGTGTTCATTTTGGCCTTCTCTCGCTGAGAAAACGCTATTTGTGACCTGTGATACAAAAATGCCATAACTTTTGTTCAAAGTGAGTTTTCAGTCAAGTTTCAACCTGAAAGCATAGAAAGATGCATAAACTTGAAGTTACAGCTTGATTTCAGTGAGTTTTCATCAAAATACAGGAGTTCTGCATGAAGTGTTCATTTTGGCCTTCTCTCGCTGAGAAAACGCTATTTGTGACCTGCGACACAGAACAGCCATAACTTTTGTTCAAAGTGAGTTTTCTGTCAAGTTTCAACCTGAAAGCATAGAAAGATGCATAAACTTGAAGTTACAGCTTGATTTCAGTGAGTTTTCATCAAAATACAGGAGTTCTGCATGAAGTGTTCATTTTGGCCTTCTCTCGCTGAGAAAACACTATTTGTGACCTGTGATACAATAATGCCATAACTTTTGTTCAAAGTGAGTTTTCAGTCAAGTTTCAACCTGAAAGCATAGAAAGATGCATAAACTTGAAGTTACAGCTTGATTTCAGTAAGTTTTCATCAAAATACAGGAGTTCTGCATGAAGTGTTCATTTTGGCCTTCTCTCGCTGAGAAAACGCTATTTGTGACCTGCGACACAGAACAGCCATAACTTTTGTTCAAAGTGAGTTTTCTGTCAAGTTTCAACCTGAAAGCATAGAAAGATGCATAAACTTGAAGTTACAGCTTGATTTCAGTGAGTTTTCCTCAAAATACAGGAGTTCTGCATGAAGTGTTCATTTTGGCCTTCTCTCGCTGAGAAAACACTATTTGTGACCTGTGATACAAAAATGCCATAACTTTTGTTCAAAGTGAGTTTTCAGTCAAGTTTCAATCTGAAAGCATAGAAAGATGCATAAACTTGAAGTTACAGCTTGATTTCAGTGAGTTTTCATCAAAATACAGGAGTTCTGCATGAAGTGTTCATTTTGGCCTTCTCTCGCTGAGAAAACACTATTTGTGACCTGTGATACAAAAATGCCATAACTTTTGTTCAAAGTGAGTTTTCAGTCAAGTTTCAACCTGAAAGCATAGAAAGATGCATAAACTTAAAGTTACAGCTTGATTTCAGTGAGTTTTCATCAAAATACAGGAGTTCTGCATGAAGTGTTCATTTTGGCCTTCTCTCGCTGAGAAAACACTATTTGTGACCTGTGATACAAAAATGCCATAACTTTTGTTCAAAGTGAGTTTTCAGTCAAGTTTCAACCTGAAAGCATAGAAAGATGCATAAACTTGAAGTTACAGCTTGATTTCAGTGAGTTTTCATCAAAATACAGGAGTTCTGCATGAAGTGTTCATTTTGGCCTTCTCTCACTGAGAAAACGCTATTTGTGACCTGCGACACAGAACAGCCATAACTTTTGTTCAAAGTGAGTTTTCAGTCAAGTTTCAACCTGAAAGCATAGAAAGATGCATAAACTTGAAGTTACAGCTTGATTTCAGTGAGTTTTCATCAAAATACAGGAGTTCTGCATGAAGTGTTCATTTTGGCCTTCTCTCGCTGAGAAAACACTATTTGTGACCTGTGATACAAAAATGCCATAACTTTTGTTCAAAGTGAGTTTTCAGTCAAGTTTCAACCTGAAAGCATAGAAAGATGCATAAACTTGAAGTTACAGCTTGATTTCAGTGAGTTTTCATCAAAATACAGGAGTTCTGCATGAAGTGTTCATTTTGGCCTTCTCTCGCTGAGAAAACACTATTTGTGACCTGTGATACAAAAATGCCATAACTTTTCTTCAAAGTGAGTTTTCAGTCAAGTTTCAACCTGAAAGCATAGAAAGATGCATAAACTTGAAGTTACAGCTTGATTTCAGTGAGTTTTCATCAAAATACAGGAGTTCTGCATGAAGTGTTCATTTTGGCCTTCTCTCGCTGAGAAAAAGCTATTTGTGACCTGCGACACAGAACAGCCATAACTTTTGCTTTAAAGTGAGTTTTCTGTCAAGTTTCAACCTGAAAGCATAGAAAGATGCATAAACTTGAAGTTACAGCTTGATTTCAGTGAGTTTTCATCAAAATACAGGAGTTCTGCATGAAGTGTTCATTTTGGCCTTCTCTCGCTGAGAAAACACTATTTGTGACCTGTGATACAAAAATGCCATAACTTTTGTTCAAAGTGAGTTTTCAGTCAAGTTTCAACCTGAAAGCATAGAAAGATGCATAAACTTGAAGTTACAGCTTGATTTCAGTGAGTTTTCATCAAAATACAGGAGTTCTGCATGAAGTGTTCATTTTGGCCTTGTCTCGCTGAGAAAACGCTATTTGTGACCTGCGACACAGAACAGCCATAACTTTTGTTCAAAGTGAGTTTTCAGTCAAGTTTCAACCTGAAAGCATAGAAAGATGCATAATCTTGAAGTTACAGCTTGATTTCAGTGAGTTTTCATCAAAATACAGGAGTTCTGCATGAAGTGTTCATTTTGGCCTTCTCTCGCTGAGAATACACTATTTGTGACCTGTGATACAAAAATGCCATAACTTTTGTTCAAAGTGAGTTTTCAGTCAAGTTTCAACCTGAAAGCATAGAAAGATGCATAAACTTGAAGTTACAGCTTGATTTCAGTGAGTTTTCATCAAAATACAGGAGTTCTGCATGAAGTGTTCATTTTGGCCTTCTCTCGCTGAGAAAACACTATTTGTGACCTGTGATACAAAAATGCCATAACTTTTGTTCAAAGTGAGTTTTCAGTCAAGTTTCAACCTGAAAGCATAGAAAGATGCATAAACTTGAAGTTACAGCTTGATTTCAGTGAGTTTTCATCAAAATACAGGAGTTCTGCATGAAGTGTTCATTTTGGCCTTCTCTCGCTGAGAAAACACTATTTGTGACCTGTGATACAAAAATGCCATAACTTTTGTTCAAAGTGAGTTTTCAGTCAAGTTTCAACCTGAAAGCATAGAAAGATGCATAAACTTGAAGTTACAGCTTGATTTCAGTGAGTTTTCATCAAAATACAGGAGTTCTGCATGAAGTGTTCATTTTGGCCTTCTCTCGCTGAGAAAACGCTATTTGTGACCTGCGACACGGAAAAGCCATAACTTTTGTTTTAAAGTGAGTTTTCTGTCAAGTTTCAACCTGAAAGCATAGAAAGATGCATAAACTTGAAGTTACAGCTTGATTTCAGTGAGTTTTCATCAAAATACAGGAGTTCTGCATGAAGTGTTCATTTTGGCCTTCTCTCGCTGAGAAAACACTATTTGTGACCTGTGATACAAAAATGCCATAACTTTTCTTCAAAGTGAGTTTTCAGTCAAGTTTCAACCTGAAAGCATAGAAAGATGCATAATCTTGAAGTTACAGCTTGATTTCAGTGAGTTTTCATCAAAATACAGGAGTTCTGCATGAAGTGTTCATTTTGGCCTTCTCTCGCTGAGAAAACACTATTTGTGACCTGTGATACAAAAATGCCATAACTTTTGTTCAAAGTGAGTTTTCAGTCAAGTTTCAACCTGAAAGCATAGAAAGATGCATAAACTTGAAGTTACAGCTTGATTTCAGTGAGTTTTCATCAAAATACAGGAGTTCTGCATGAAGTGTTCATTTTGGCCTTCTCTCGCTGAGAAAACACTATTTGTGACCTGTGATACAAAAATGCCATAACTTTTGTTCAAAGTGAGTTTTCAGTCAAGTTTCAACCTGAAAGCATAGAAAGATGCATAAACTTGAAGTTACAGCTTGATTTCAGTGAGTTTTCATGAAAATACAGGAGTTCTGCATGAAGTGTTCATTTTGGCCTTCTCTCGCTGAGAAAACGCTATTTGTGACCTGCGACACAGAACAGCCATAACTTTTGTTTTAAAGTGAGTTTTCTGTCAAGTTTCAACCTGAAAGCATAGAAAGATGCATAAACTTGAAGTTACAGCTTGATTTCAGTGAGTTTTCATCAAAATACAGGAGTTCTGCATGAAGTGTTCATTTTGGCCTTGTCTCGCTGAGAAAACGCTATTTGTGACCTGTGATACAAAAATGCCATAACTTTTGTTCAAAATGAGTTTTCAGTCAAATTTCAACCTGAAAGCATAGAAAGATGCATAAACTTGAAGTTACAGCTTGATTTCAGTGAGTTTTCATCAAAATACAGGAGTTCTGCATGAAGTGTTCATTTTGGCCTTCTCTCGCTGAGAAAACACTATTTGTGACCTGTGATACAAAAATGCCATAACTTTTGTTCAAAGTGAGTTTTCAGTCAAGTTTTAACCTGAAAGCATAGAAAGATGCATAAACTTGAAGTTACAGCTTGATTTCAGTGAGTTTTCATCAAAATACAGGAGTTCTGCATGAAGTGTTCATTTTGGCCTTGTCTCGCTGAGAAAACACTATTTGTGACCTGTGATACAAAAATGCCATAACTTTTGTTCAAAGTGAGTTTTCAGTCAAGTTTCAACCTGAAAGCATAGAAAGATGCATAAACTTGAAGTTACAGCTTGATTTCAGTGAGTTTTCATCAAAATACAGGAGTTCTGCATGAAGTGTTCATTTTGGCCTTCTCTCGCTGAGAAAACACTATTTGTGACCTGTGATACAAAAATGCCATAACTTTTTTTCAAAGTGAGTTTTCAGTCAAGTTTCAACCTGAAAGCATAGAAAGATGCATAAACTTGAAGTTACAGCTTGATTTCAGTGAGTTTTCATCAAAATACAGGAGTTCTGCATGAAGTGTTCATTTTGGCCTTGTCTCGCTGAGAAAACACTATTTGTGACCTGTGATACAAAAATGCCATAACTTTTGTTCAAAGTGAGTTTTCAGTCAAGTTTCAACCTGAAAGCATAGAAAGATGCATAAACTTGAAGTTACAGCTTGATTTCAGTGAGTTTTCATCAAAATACAGGAGTTCTGCATGAAGTGTTCATTTTGGCCTTCTCTCGCTGAGAAAACACTATTTGTGACCTGTGATACAAAAATGCCATAACTTTTGTTCAAAGTGAGTTTTCAGTCAAGTTTCAACCTGAAAGCATAGAAAGATGCATAAACTTGAAGTTACAGCTTGATTTCAGTGAGTTTTCATCAAAATACAGGAGTTCTGCATGAAGTGTTCATTTTGGCCTTCTCTCGCTGAGAAAACGCTATTTGTGACCTGCGACACAGAACAGCCATAACTTTTGTTTTAAAGTGAGTTTTCTGTCAAGTTTCAACCTGAAAGCATAGAAAGATGCATAAACTTGAAGTTACAGCTTGATTTCAGTGAGTTTTCATCAAAATACAGGAGTTCTGCATGAAGTGTTCATTTTGGCCTTGTCTCGCTGAGAAAACGCTATTTGTGACCTGTGATACAAAAATGCCATAACTTTTGTTCAAAGTGAGTTTTCAGTCAAGTTTCAACCTGAAAGCATAGAAAGATGCATAAACTTGAAGTTACAGCTTGATTTCAGTGAGTTTTCATCAAAATACAGGAGTTCTGCATGAAGTGTTCATTTTGGCCTTCTCTCGCTGAGAAAACACTATTTGTGACCTGTGATACAAAAATGCCATAACTTTTGTTCAAAGTGAGTTTTCAGTCAAGTTTCAACCTGAAAGCATAGAAAGATGCATAAACTTGAAGTTACAGCTTGATTTCAGTGAGTTTTCATCAAAATACAGGAGTTCTGCATGAAGTGTTCATTTTGGCCTTGTCTCGCTGAGAAAACGCTATTTGTGACCTGCGACACAGAACAGCCATAACTTTTGTTCAAAGTGAGTTTTCAGTCAAGTTTCAACCTGAAAGCATAGAAAGATGCATAAACTTGAAGTTACAGCTTGATTTCAGTGAGTTTTCATCAAAATACAGGAGTTCTGCATGAAGTGTTCATTTTGGCCTTCTCTCGCTGAGAAAACACTATTTGTGACCTGTGATACAAAAATGCCATAACTTTTGTTCAAAGTGAGTTTTCAGTCAAGTTTCAACCTGAAAGCATAGAAAGATGCATAAACTTGAAGTTACAGCTTGATTTCAGTGAGTTTTCATCAAAATACAGGAGTTCTGCATGAAGTGTTCATTTTGGCCTTCTCTCGCTGAGAAAACACTATTTGTGACCTGTGATACAAAAATGCCATAACTTTTGTTCAAAGTGAGTTTTCAGTCAAGTTTCAACCTGAAAGCATAGAAAGATGCATAAACTTGAAGTTACAGCTTGATTTCAGTGAGTTTTCATCAAAATACAGGAGTTCTGCATGAAGTGTTCATTTTGGCCTTGTCTCGCTGAGAAAACACTATTTGTGACCTGTGATACAAAAATGCCATAACTTTTGTTCAAAGTGAGTTTTCAGTCAAGTTTCAACCTGAAAGCATAGAAAGATGCATAAACTTGAAGTTACAGCTTGATTTCAGTGAGTTTTCATCAAAATACAGGAGTTCTGCATGAAGTGTTCATTTTGGCCTTCTCTCGCTGAGAAAACACTATTTGTGACCTGTGATACAAAAATGCCATAACTTTTGTTCAAAGTGAGTTTTCAGTCAAGTTTCAACCTGAAAGCATAGAAAGATGCATAAACTTGAAGTTACAGCTTGATTTCAGTGAGTTTTCATCAAAATACAGGAGTTCTGCATGAAGTGTTCATTTTGGCCTTGTCTCGCTGAGAAAACACTATTTGTGACCTGTGATACAAAAATGCCATAACTTTTGTTCAAAGTGAGTTTTCAGTCAAGTTTCAACCTGAAAGCATAGAAAGATGCATAAACTTGAAGTTACAGCTTGATTTCAGTGAGTTTTCATCAAAATACAGGAGTTCTGCATGAAGTGTTCATTTTGGCCTTCTCTCGCTGAGAAAACACTATTTGTGACCTGTGATACAAAAATGCCATAACTTTTGTTCAAAGTGAGTTTTCAGTCAAGTTTCAACCTGAAAGCATAGAAAGATGCATAAACTTGAAGTTACAGCTTGATTTCAGTGAGTTTTCATCAAAATACAGGAGTTCTGCATGAAGTGTTCATTTTGGCCTTCTCTCGCTGAGAAAACGCTATTTGTGACCTGCGACACAGAACAGCCATAACTTTTGTTTTAAAGTGAGTTTTCTGTCAAGTTTCAACCTGAAAGCATAGAAAGATGCATAAACTTGAAGTTACAGCTTGATTTCAGTGAGTTTTCATCAAAATACAGGAGTTCTGCATGAAGTGTTCATTTTGGCCTTGTCTCGCTGAGAAAACGCTATTTGTGACCTGTGATACAAAAATGCCATAACTTTTGTTCAAAGTGAGTTTTATGTCAAGTTTCAACCTGAAAGCATAGAAAGATGCATAAACTTGAAGTTACAGCTTGATTTCAGTGAGTTTTCATCAAAATACAGGAGTTCTGCATGAAGTGTTCATTTTGGCCTTCTCTCGCTGAGAAAACACTATTTGTGACCTGTGATACAAAAATGCCATAACTTTTGTTCAAAGTGAGTTTTCAGTCAAGTTTCAACCTGAAAGCATAGAAAGATGCATAAACTTGAAGTTACAGCTTGATTTCAGTGAGTTTTCATCAAAATACAGGAGTTCTGCATGAAGTGTTCATTTTGGCCTTGTCTCGCTGAGAAAACGCTATTTGTGACCTGCGACACAGAACAGCCATAACTTTTGTTCAAAGTGAGTTTTCAGTCAAGTTTCAACCTGAAAGCATAGAAAGATGCATAAACTTGAAGTTACAGCTTGATTTCAGTGAGTTTTCATCAAAATACAGGAGTTCTGCATGAAGTGTTCATTTTGGCCTTCTCTCGCTGAGAAAACACTATTTGTGACCTGTGATACAAAAATGCCATAACTTTTGTTCAAAGTGAGTTTTCAGTCAAGTTTCAACCTGAAAGCATAGAAAGATGCATAAACTTGAAGTTACAGCTTGATTTCAGTGAGTTTTCATCAAAATACAGGAGTTCTGCATGAAGTGTTCATTTTGGCCTTCTCTCGCTGAGAAAACACTATTTGTGACCTGTGATACAAAAATGCCATAACTTTTGTTCAAGTGAGTTTTCAGTCAAATTTCAACCTGAAAGCATAGAAAGATGCATAAACTTGAAGTTACAGCTTGATTTCAGTGAGTTTTCATCAAAATACAGGAGTTCTGCATGAAGTGTTCATTTTGGCCTTCTCTCGCTGAGAAAACGCTATTTGTGACCTGCGACACAGAACAGCCATAACTTTTGTTCAAAGTGAGTTTTCTGTCAAGTTTCAACCTGAAAGCATAGAAAGATGCATAAACTTGAAGTTACAGTTTGATTTCAGTGAGTTTTCATCAAAATATAGGAGTTCTGCATGAAGTGTTCATTTTGGCCTTGTCTCGCTGAGAAAACACTATTTGTGACCTGTGATACAAAAATGCCATAACTTTTGTTCAAAGTGAGTTTTCAGTCAAGTTTCAACCTGAAAGCATAGAAAGATGCATAAACCTGAAGTTACAGCTTGATTTCAGTGAGTTTTCATCAAAATACAGCAGTTCTGCATGAAGTGTTCATTTTGGCCTTCTCTCGCTGAGAAAACACTATTTGTGACCTGTGATACAAAAATGCCATAACTTTTGTTCAAAGTGAGTTTTCAGTCAAGTTTCAACCTGAAAGCATAGAAAGATGCATAAACTTGAAGTTACAGCTTGATTTCAGTGAGTTTTCATCAAAATACAGGAGTTCTGCATGAAGTGTTCATTTTGGCCTTCTCTCGCTGAGAAAACACTATTTGTGACCTGTGATACAAAAATGCCATAACTTTTGTTCAAAGTGAGTTTTCAGTCAAGTTTCAACCTGAAAGCATAGAAAGATGCATAAACTTAAAGTTACAGCTTGATTTCAGTGAGTTTTCATCAAAATACAGGAGTTCTGCATGAAGTGTTCATTTTGGCCTTCTCTCGCTGAGAAAACACTATTTGTGACCTGTGATACAAAAATGCCATAACTTTTGTTCAAAGTGAGTTTTCAGTCAAGTTTCAACCTGAAAGCATAGAAAGATGCATAAACTTGAAGTTACAGCTTGATTTCAGTGAGTTTTCATCAAAATACAGGAGTTCTGCATGAAGTGTTCATTTTGGCCTTCTCTCGCTGAGAAAACGCTATTTGTGACCTGCGACACAGAACAGCCATAACTTTTGTTCAAAGTGAGTTTTCTGTCAAGTTTCAACCTGAAAGCATAGAAAGATGCATAAACTTGAAGTTACAGTTTGATTTCAGTGAGTTTTCATCAAAATACAGGAGTTCTGCATGAAGTGTTCATTTTGGCCTTCTCTCGCTGAGAAAACACTATTTGTGACCTGTGATACAAAAATGCCATAACTTTTGTTCAAAGTGAGTTTTCAGTCAAGTTTCAACCTGAAAACATAGAAAGATGCATAAACTTGAAGTTACAGCTTGATTTCAGTGAGTTTTCATCAAAATACAGGAGTTCTGCATGAAGTGTTCATTTTGGCCTTCTCTCGCTGAGAAAACACTATTTGTGACCTGTGATACAAAAATGCCATAACTTTTGTTCAAAGTGAGTTTTCATTCAAGTTTCAACCTGAAAGCATAGAAAGATGCATAAACTTGAAGTTACAGCTTGATTTCAGTGAGTTTTCATCAAAATACAGGAGTTCTGCATGAAGTGTTCATTTTGGCCTTCTCTCGCTGAGAAAACACTATTTGTGACCTGTGATACAAAAATGCCATAACTTTTGTTCAAAGTGAGTTTTCAGTCAAGTTTCAACCTGAAAACATAGAAAGATGCATAAACTTGAAGTTACAGCTTGATTTCAGTGAGTTTTCATCAAAATACAGGAGTTCTGCATGAAGTGTTCATTTTTGCCTTCTCTCGCTGAGAAAACACTATTTGTGACCTGTGATACAAAAATGCCATAACTTTTGTTCAAAGTGAGTTTTCAGTCAAGTTTCAAACTGAAAGCATAGAAAGATGCATAAACTTGAAGTTACAGCTTGATTTCAGTGAGTTTTCATCAAAATACAGGAGTTCTGCATGAAGTTTTCATTTTGGCCTTCTCTCGCTGAGAAAACACTTTTTGTGACCTGTGATACAAAAATGCCATAACTTTTGTTCAAAGTGAGTTTTCATTCAAGTTTCAAACTGAAAGCATAGAAAGATGCATAAACTTGAAGTTACAGCTTGATTTCAGTGAGTTTTCATCAAAATACAGGAGTTCTGCATGAAGTGTTCATTTTGGCCTTCTCTCGCTGAGAAAACACTATTTGTGACCTGTGATACAAAAATGCCATAACTTTTGTTCAAAGTGAGTTTTCAGTCAAGTTTCAACCTGAAAGCAAAGAAAGATGCATAAACTTGAAGTTACAGCTTGATTTCAGTGAGTTTTCATCAAAATACAGCAGTTCTGCATGAAGTGTTCATTTTGGCCTTCTCTCGCTGAGAAAACACTATTTGTGACCTGTGATACAAAAATGCCATAACTTTTGTTCAAAGTGAGTTTTCAGTCAAGTTTCAACCTGAAAGCATAGAAAGATGCATAAACTTGAAGTTACAGCTTGATTTCAGTGAGTTTTCATCAAAATACAGGAGTTCTGCATGAAGTGTTCATTTTGGCCTTCTCTCGCTGAGAAAACGCTATTTGTGACCTGCGACACAGAACAGCCATAACTTTTGTTCAAAGTGAGTTTTCTGTCAAGTTTCAACCTGAAAGCATAGAAAGATGCATAAACTTGAAGTTACAGTTTGATTTCAGTGAGTTTTCATCAAAATATAGGAGTTCTGCATGAAGTGTTCATTTTGGCCTTGTCTCGCTGAGAAAACACTATTTGTGACCTGTGATACAAAAATGCCATAACTTTTGTTCAAAGTGAGTTTTCAGTCAAGTTTCAACCTGAAAGAATAGAAAGATGCATAAACTTGAAGTTACAGCTTGATTTCAGTGAGTTTTCATCAAAATACAGGAGTTCTGCATGAAGTGTTCATTTTGGCCTTCTCTCGCTGAGAAAACACTATTTGTGTCCTGTGATACAAAAATGCCATAACTTTTCTTCAAAGTGAGTTTTCAGTCAAGTTTCAACCTGAAAGCATAGAAAGATGCATAAACTTGAAGTTACAGCTTGATTTCAGTGACTTTTCATCAAAATACAGGAGTTCTGCATGAAGTGTTCATTTTGGCCTTCTCTCGCTGAGAAAACGCTATTTGTGACCTGTGATACAAAAATGCCATAACTTTTGTTCAAAGTGAGTTTTCAGTCAAGTTTCAACCTGAAAACATAGAAAGATGCATAAACTTGAAGTTACAGCTTGATTTCAGTGAGTTTTCATCAAAATACAGGAGTTCTGCATGAAGTGTTCATTTTGGCCTTCTCTCGCTGAGAAAACACTATTTGTGTCCTGTGATACAAAAATGCCATAACTTTTGTTCAAAGTGAGTTTTAAGTCAAGTTTCAACCTGAAAGCATAGAAAGATGCATAAACTTGAAGTTACAGCTTGATTTCAGTGAGTTTTCATCAAAATACAGGAGTTCTGCATGAAGTGTTCATTTTGGCCTTCTCTCGCTGAGAAAACACTATTTGTGACCTGTGATACAAAAATGCCATAACTTTTGTTCAAAGTGAGTTTTCAGTCAAGTTTCAACCTGAAAGCAAAGAAAGATGCATAAACTTGAAGTTACAGCTTGATTTCAGTGAGTTTTCATCAAAATACAGGAGTTCTGCATGAAGTGTTCATTTTGGCCGTCT
>NW_028234240.1:0-50688 GCF_037954235.1 Aulostomus chinensis
TTTCAACCTGAAAGCATAGAAAGATGCATAAACTTGAAGTTACAGCTTGATTTCAGTGAGTTTTCATCAAAATACAGGAGTTCTGCATGAAGTGTTCATTTTGGCCTTCTCTCGCTGAGAAAACGCTATTTGTGACCTGCGACACAAAACAGCCATAACTTTTGTTCAAAGTGAGTTTTCAGTCAAGTTTCAACCTGAATGCATAGAAAGATGCATAAACTTGAAGTTACAGCTTGATTTCAGTGAGTTTTCATCAAAATACAGGAGTTCTGCATGAAGTGTTCATTTTGGCCTTCTCTCGCTGAGAAAACACTATTTGTGACCTGTGATACAAAAATGCCATAACTTTTGTTCAAAGTGAGTTTTCAGTCAAGTTTCAACCTGAAAGCATAGAAAGATGCATAAACTTGAAGTTACAGCTTGATTTCAGTGAGTTTTCATCAAAATACAGGAGTTCTGCATGAAGTGTTCATTTTGGCCTTCTCTCGCTGAGAAAACACTATTTGTGACCTGTGATACAAAAATGCCATAACTTTTGTTCAAAGTGAGTTTGAAGTCAAGTTTCAACCTGAAAGCATAGAAAGATGCATAAATTTGAAGTTACAGCTTGATTTCAGTGAGTTTTCATCAAAATACAGGAGTTCTGCATGAAGTGCTCATTTTGGCCTTCTCTCGCTGAGAAAACGCTATTTGTGACCTGCAACACAAAACAGCCATAACTTTTGTTCAAAGTGAGTTTTCAGTCAAGTTTCAACCTGAAAGCATAGAAAGATGCATAAACTTGAAGTTACAGCTTGATTTCAGTGAGTTTTCATCAAAATACAGGAGTTCTACATGAAGTGTTCATTTTGGCCTTCTCTCGCTGAGAAAACGCTATTTGTGACCTGCGACACAAAAAAGCCATAACTTTTGTTCAAAGTGAGTTTTCAGTCAAGTTTCAAACTGAAAGCACAGAAAGATGCATAAACTTGAAGTTACAGCTTGATTTCAGTGAGTTTTCATCAAAATACAGGAGTTCTGCATGACGTGTTCATTTTGGCCTTCTCTCGCTGAGAAAACACTATTTGTGACCTGTGATACAAAAATGCCATAACTTTTGTTCAAAGTGAGTTTTCAGTCAAGTTTCAACCTGAA
The DNA here is from genome assembly GCF_037954235.1 of Aulostomus chinensis. Taxonomy (NCBI): domain Eukaryota; kingdom Metazoa; phylum Chordata; class Actinopteri; order Syngnathiformes; family Aulostomidae; genus Aulostomus; species Aulostomus chinensis. The sequence continues at coordinate 1,135 of NW_028234240.1, forward strand.
AGCATAGAAAGATGCAAAAACTTGAAGTTACAGCTTGATTTCAGTGAGTTTTCATCAAAATACAGGAGTTCTGCATGAAGTGTTCATTTTGGCCTTCTCTCGCTGAGAAAACACTATTTGTGACCTGTGATACAAAAATGCCATAACTTTTGTTCAAAGTGAGTTTTCAGTCAAGTTTCAACCTGAAAGCATAGAAAGATGCATAAACTTGAAGTTACAGCTTGATTTCAGTGAGTTTTCATCAAAATACACGAGTTCTGCATGAAGTGTTCATTTTGGCCTTCTCTCGCTGAGAAAACACTATTGTGACCTGTGATACAAAAATGCCATAACTTTTGTTCAAAGTGAGTTTGAAGTCAAGTTTCAACCTGAAAGCATAGAAAGATGCATAAACTTGAAGTTACAGCTTGATTTCAGTGAGTTTTCATCAAAATACAGGAGTTCTGCATGAAGTGTTCATTTTGGCCTTCTCTCGCTGAGAAAACGCTATTTGTGACCTGCAACACAAAACAGCCATAACTTTTGTTCAAAGTGAGTTTTCAGTCAAATTTCAACCTGAAAGCATAGAAAGATGCATAAACTTGAAGTTACAGCTTGATTTCAGTGAGTTTTCATCAAAATACAGGAGTTCTGCATGAAGTGTTCATTTTGGCCTTCTCTCGCTGAGAAAACACTATTTGTGAAATGCGACAAAAAACAGCCATAACTTTTGTTCAAAGTGAGTTTTCAGTCAAGTTTCATCCTGAAAGCATAGAAAGATGCATAAACTTGAAGTTACAGCTTGATTTCAGTGAGTTTTCATCAAAACACAGGAGTTCTGCATGAAGTGTTCATTTTGGCCTTCTCTCGCTGAGAAAACACTATTTGTGACCTGTGATACAAAAATGCCATAACTTTTGTTCAAAGTGAGTTTTCAGTCAAGTTTCAACCTGAAAGCATAGAAAGATGCATAAACTTGAAGTTACAGCTTGATTTCAGTGAGTTTTCATCAAAATACAGGAGTTCTACATGAAGTGTTCATTTTGGCCTTCTCTCGCTGAGAAAACGCTATTTGTGACCTGTGATACAAAAATGCCATAACTTTTGTTCAAAGTGAGTTTTCAGTCAAGTTTCAACCTGAAAGCATAGAAAGATGCATAAACTTGAAGTTACAGCTTGATTTCAGTGAGTTTTCATCAAAATCCAGGAGTTCTACATGAAGTGTTCATTTTGGCCTTCTCTCGCTGAGAAAACGCTATTTGTGACCTGCGACACAAAAAAGCCATAACTTTTCTTCAAATTGAGTTTTCAGTCAAGTTTCAACCTGAAAGCATAGAAAGATGCATAAACTTGAAGTTACAGATTGATTTCAGTGAGTTTTCATCAAAATACAGGAGTTCTGCATGAAGTGTTCATTTTGGCCTTCTCTCGCTGAGAAAACACTATTTGTGACCTGCGACAAAAAACAGCCATAACTTTTGTTCAAAGTGAGTTTTCAGTCAAGTTTCATCCTGAAAGCATAGAAAGATGAATAAACTTGAAGTTACAGCTTGATTTCAGTGAGTTTTCATCAAAACACAGGAGTTCTGCATGAAGTGTTCATTTTGGCCTTATCTCGCTGAGAAAACACTATTTGTGACCTGTGATACAAAAATGCCATAACTTTTGTTCAAAGTGAGTTTTCAGTCAAGTTTCAACCTGAAAGCATAGAAAGATGCATAAACTTGAAGTTACAGCTTGATTTCAGTGAGTTTTCATCAAAATACAGGAGTTCTGCATGAAGTGTTCATTTTGGCCTTCTCTCGCTGAGAAAACGCTATTTGTGACCTGCGACACAAAACAGCCATAACTTTTGTTCAAAGTGAGTTTTCAGTCAAGTTTCAACCTGAAAGCATAGAAAGATGCATAAACTTGAAGTTACAGCTTGATTTCAGTGAGTTTTCATCAAAATACAGGAGTTCTGCATGAAGTGTTCATTTTGGCCTTCTCTCGCTGAGAAAACACTATTTGTGACCTGCGACACAAAAAAGCCATAACTTTTCTTCAAATTGAGTTTTCAGTCAAGTTTCAAACTGAAAGCACAGAAAGATGCATAAACTTGAAGTTATAGCTTGATTTCAGTGAGTTTTCATCAAAATACAGGAGTTCTGCATGAAGTGTTCATTTTGGCCTTCTCTCGCTGAGAAAACACTATTTGTGACCTGCGACACAAAAAAGCCATAACTTTTCTTCAAATTGAGTTTTCAGTCAAGTTTCAACCTGAAAGCATAGAAAGATGCATAAACTTGAAGTTAGAGCTTGATTTCAGTGAGTTTTCATCAAAATACAGGAGTTCTGCATGAAGTGCTCATTTTGGCCTTCTCTCACTGAGAAAACGCTATTTGTGACCTGCAACACAAAACAGCCATAACTTTTGTTCAAAGTGAGTTTTCAGTCAAATTTCAACCTGAAAGCATAGAAAGATGCATAAACTTGAAGTTACAGCTTGATTTCAGTGAGTTTTCATCAAAATACAGGAGTTCTGCATGAAGTGTTCATTTTGGCCTTCTCTCGCTGAGAAAACACTATTTGTGACCTGTGATACAAAAATGCCATAACTTTTGTTCCAAGTGAGTTTTCAGTCAAGTTTCAACCTGAAAGCATAGAAAGATGCATAAACTTGAAGTTACAGCTTGATTTCAGTGAGTTTTCATCAAAATACAGGAGTTCTGCATGAAGTGCTCATTTTGGCCTTCTCTCGCTGAGAAAACGCTATTTGTGACCTGCGACACAAAACAGCCATAACTTTTGTTCAAAGTGAGTTTTCAGTCAAGTTTCAACCTGAATGCATAGAAAGATGCATAAACTTGAAGTTACAGCTTGATTTCAGTGAGTTTTCATCAAAATACAGGAGTTCTGCATGAAGTGTTCATTTTGGCCTTCTCTCGCTGAGAAAACACTATTTGTGACCTGTGATACAAAAATGCCATAACTTTTGTTCAAAGTGAGTTTTCAGTCAAGTTTCAACCTGAAAGCATAGAAAGATGCATAAACTTGAAGTTACAGCTTGATTTCAGTGAGTTTTCATCAAAATACAGGAGTTCTGCATGAAGTGTTCATTTTGGCCTTCTCTCGCTGAGAAAACACTATTTGTGACCTGCGACAAAAAACAGCCATAACTTTTGTTCAAAGTGAGTTTTCAGTCAAGTTTCATCCTGAAAGCATAGAAAGATGCATAAACTTGAAGTTACAGCTTGATTTCAGTGAGTTTTCATCAAAATACAGGAGTTCTGCATAAAGTGTTCATTTTGGCCTTCTCTCGCTGAGAAAACACTATTTGTGACCTGCGACACAAAAAAGGAATAACTTTTCTTCAAATTGAGTTTTCAGTCAAGTTTCAAACTGAAAGCACAGAAAGATGCATAAACTTGAAGTTACAGCTTGATTTCAGTGAGTTTTCATCAAAATACAGGAGTTCTGCATGAAGTGTTCATTTTGGCCTTCTCTCGCTGAGAAAACACTATTTGTGACCTGTGATACAAAAATGCCATAACTTTTGTTCAAAGTGAGTTTTCAGTCAAGTTTCAACCTGAAAGCATAGAAAGATGCATAAACTTGAAGTTACAGCTTGATTTCAGTGAGTTTTCATCAAAATACAGGAGTTCTGCATGAAGTGTTCATTTTGGCCTTCTCTCGCTGAGAAAACACTATTTGTGACCTGTGATACAAAAATGCCATAACTTTTGTTCAAAGTGAGTTTTCAGTCAAGTTTCAACCTGAAAGCATAGAAAGATGCATAAACTTGAAGTTACAGCTTGATTTCAGTGAGTTTTCATCAAAATACAGGAGTTCTGCATGAAGTGCTCATTTTGTCCTTCTCTCGCTGAGAAAACGCTATTTGTGACCTGCGACACAAAACAGCCATAACTTTTGTTCAAAGTGAGTTTTCAGTCAAATTTCATCCTGAAAGCATAGAAAGATGCATAAACTTGAAGTTACAGCTTGATTTCAGTGAGTTTTCATCAAAATACAGGAGTTCTGCATGAAGTGCTCATTTTGGCCTTCTCTCGCTGAGAAAACGCTATTTGTGACCTGCGACACAAAACAGCCATAACTTTTTTTCAAAGTGAGTTTTCAGTCAAGTTTCAACCTGAAAGCATAGAAAGATGCATAAACTTGAAGTTACAGCTTGATTTCAGTGAGTTTTCATCAAAATACAGGAGTTCTGCATGAAGTGTTCATTTTGGCCTTCTCTCGCTGAGAAAACACTATTTGTGACCTGCGACACAAAAAAGCCATAACTTTTCTTCAAATTGAGTTTTCAGTCAAGTTTCAACCTGAAAGCATAGAAAGATGCATAAACTTGAAGTTACAGCTTGATTTCAGTGAGTTTTCATCAAAATACAGGAGTTCTGCATGAAGTGTTCATTTTGGCCTTCTCTCGCTGAGAAAACACTATTTGTGACCTGCGACAAAAAAAAGCTATAACTTTTGTTCAAAGTGAGTTTTCAGTCAAGTTTCATCCTGAAAGCATAGAAAGATGCATAAACTTGAAGTTACAGCTTGATTTCAGTGAGTTTTCATCAAAATACAGGAGTTCTGCATGAAGTGTTCATTTTGGCCTTATCTCGCTGAGAAAACACTATTTGTGACCTGTGATACAAAAATGCCATAACTTTTGTTCAAAGTGAGTTTTCAGTCAAGTTTCAACCTGAAAGCATAGAAAGATGCATAAACTTGAAGTTACAGCTTGATTTCAGTGAGTTTTCATCAAAATACAGGAGTTCTGCATGAAGTGTTCATTTTGGCCTTCTCTCGCTGAGAAAACGCTATTTGTGACCTGCGACACAAAACAGCCATAACTTTTGTTCAAAGTGAGTTTTCAGTCAAGTTTCAACCTGAAAGCATAGAAAGATGCATAAACTTGAAGTTACAGCTTGATTTCAGTGAGTTTTCATCAAAATACAGGAGTTCTGCATGAAGTGCTCATTTTGGCCTTCTCTCACTGAGAAAACGCTATTTGTGACCTGTGATACAAAAATGCCATAACTTTTGTTCAAAGTGAGTTTTCAGTCAAGTTTCAACCTGAAAGCATAGAAAGATGCAAAAACTTGAAGTTACAGCTTGATTTCAGTGAGTTTTAATCAAAATACAGGAGTTCTGCATGAAGTGTTCATTTTGGCCTTCTCTCGCTGAGAAAACACTATTTGTGACCTGTGATACAAAAATGCCATAACTTTTGTTCAAAGTGAGTTTTCAGTCAAGTTTCAACCTGAAAGCATAGAAAGATGCATAAACTTGAAGTTACAGCTTGATTTCAGTGAGTTTTCATCAAAATACAGGAGTTCTGCATGAAGTGCTCATTTTGTCCTTCTCTCGCTGAGAAAACGCTATTTGTGACCTGCGACACAAAACAGCCATAACTTTTGTTCAAAGTGAGTTTTCAGTCAAATTTCATCCTGAAAGCATAGAAAGATGCATAAACTTGAAGTTACAGCTTGATTTCAGTGAGTTTTCATCAAAATACAGGAGTTCTGCATGAAGTGCTCATTTTGGCCTTCTCTCGCTGAGAAAACGCTATTTGTGACCTGCGACACAAAACAGCCATAACTTTTTATCAAAGTGAGTTTTCAGTCAAGTTTCAACCTGAAAGCATAGAAAGATGCATAAACTTGAAGTTACAGCTTGATTTCAGTGAGTTTTCATCAAAATACAGGAGTTCTGCATGAAGTGTTCATTTTGGCCTTCTCTCGCTGAGAAAACGCTATTTGTGACCTGCGACACAAAACAGCCATAACTTTTGTTCAAAGTGAGTTTTCAGTCAAGTTTCAACCTGAATGCATAGAAAGATGCATAAACTTGAAGTTACAGCTTGATTTCAGTGAGTTTTCATCAAAATACAGGAGTTCTGCATGAAGTGTTCATTTTGGCCTTCTCTCGCTGAGAAAACACTATTTGTGACCTGTGATACAAAAATGCCATAACTTTTGTTCAAAGTGAGTTTTCAGTCAAGTTTCAACCTGAAAGCATAGAAAGATGCATAAACTTGAAGTTACAGCTTGATTTCAGTGAGTTTTCATCAAAATACAGGAGTTCTGCATGAAGTGTTCATTTTGGCCTTCTCTCGCTGAGAAAACACTATTTGTGACCTGTGATACAAAAATGCCATAACTTTTGTTCAAAGTGAGTTTGAAGTCAAGTTTCAACCTGAAAGCATAGAAAGATGCATAAATTTGAAGTTACAGCTTGATTTCAGTGAGTTTTCATCAAAATACAGGAGTTCTGCATGAAGTGCTCATTTTGGCCTTCTCTCGCTGAGAAAACGCTATTTGTGACCTGCAACACAAAACAGCCATAACTTTTGTTCAAAGTGAGTTTTCAGTCAAGTTTCAACCTGAAAGCATAGAAAGATGCATAAACTTGAAGTTACAGCTTGATTTCAGTGAGTTTTCATCAAAATACAGGAGTTCTACATGAAGTGTTCATTTTGGCCTTCTCTCGCTGAGAAAACGCTATTTGTGACCTGCGACACAAAAAAGCCATAACTTTTGTTCAAAGTGAGTTTTCAGTCAAGTTTCAAACTGAAAGCACAGAAAGATGCATAAACTTGAAGTTACAGCTTGATTTCAGTGAGTTTTCATCAAAATACAGGAGTTCTGCATGACGTGTTCATTTTGGCCTTCTCTCGCTGAGAAAACACTATTTGTGACCTGTGATACAAAAATGCCATAACTTTTGTTCAAAGTGAGTTTTCAGTCAAGTTTCAACCTGAAAGCATAGAAAGATGCAAAAACTTGAAGTTACAGCTTGATTTCAGTGAGTTTTCATCAAAATACAGGAGTTCTGCATGAAGTGTTCATTTTGGCCTTCTCTCGCTGAGAAAACACTATTTGTGACCTGTGATACAAAAATGCCATAACTTTTGTTCAAAGTGAGTTTTCAGTCAAGTTTCAACCTGAAAGCATAGAAAGATGCATAAACTTGAAGTTACAGCTTGATTTCAGTGAGTTTTCATCAAAATACACGAGTTCTGCATGAAGTGTTCATTTTGGCCTTCTCTCGCTGAGAAAACACTATTTGTGACCTGTGATACAAAAATGCCATAACTTTTGTTCAAAGTGAGTTTGAAGTCAAGTTTCAACCTGAAAGCATAGAAAGATGCATAAACTTGAAGTTACAGCTTGATTTCAGTGAGTTTTCATCAAAATACAGGAGTTCTGCATGAAGTGTTCATTTTGGCCTTCTCTCGCTGAGAAAACGCTATTTGTGACCTGCAACACAAAACAGCCATAACTTTTGTTCAAAGTGAGTTTTCAGTCAAATTTCAACCTGAAAGCATAGAAAGATGCATAAACTTGAAGTTACAGCTTGATTTCAGTGAGTTTTCATCAAAATACAGGAGTTCTGCATGAAGTGTTCATTTTGGCCTTCTCTCGCTGAGAAAACACTATTTGTGAAATGCGACAAAAAACAGCCATAACTTTTGTTCAAAGTGAGTTTTCAGTCAAGTTTCATCCTGAAAGCATAGAAAGATGCATAAACTTGAAGTTACAGCTTGATTTCAGTGAGTTTTCATCAAAACACAGGAGTTCTGCATGAAGTGTTCATTTTGGCCTTCTCTCGCTGAGAAAACACTATTTGTGACCTGTGATACAAAAATGCCATAACTTTTGTTCAAAGTGAGTTTTCAGTCAAGTTTCAACCTGAAAGCATAGAAAGATGCATAAACTTGAAGTTACAGCTTGATTTCAGTGAGTTTTCATCAAAATACAGGAGTTCTACATGAAGTGTTCATTTTGGCCTTCTCTCGCTGAGAAAACGCTATTTGTGACCTGTGATACAAAAATGCCATAACTTTTGTTCAAAGTGAGTTTTCAGTCAAGTTTCAACCTGAAAGCATAGAAAGATGCATAAACTTGAAGTTACAGCTTGATTTCAGTGAGTTTTCATCAAAATCCAGGAGTTCTACATGAAGTGTTCATTTTGGCCTTCTCTCGCTGAGAAAACGCTATTTGTGACCTGCGACACAAAAAAGCCATAACTTTTCTTCAAATTGAGTTTTCAGTCAAGTTTCAACCTGAAAGCATAGAAAGATGCATAAACTTGAAGTTACAGATTGATTTCAGTGAGTTTTCATCAAAATACAGGAGTTCTGCATGAAGTGTTCATTTTGGCCTTCTCTCGCTGAGAAAACACTATTTGTGACCTGCGACAAAAAACAGCCATAACTTTTGTTCAAAGTGAGTTTTCAGTCAAGTTTCATCCTGAAAGCATAGAAAGATGAATAAACTTGAAGTTACAGCTTGATTTCAGTGAGTTTTCATCAAAACACAGGAGTTCTGCATGAAGTGTTCATTTTGGCCTTATCTCGCTGAGAAAACACTATTTGTGACCTGTGATACAAAAATGCCATAACTTTTGTTCAAAGTGAGTTTTCAGTCAAGTTTCAACCTGAAAGCATAGAAAGATGCATAAACTTGAAGTTACAGCTTGATTTCAGTGAGTTTTCATCAAAATACAGGAGTTCTGCATGAAGTGTTCATTTTGGCCTTCTCTCGCTGAGAAAACGCTATTTGTGACCTGCGACACAAAACAGCCATAACTTTTGTTCAAAGTGAGTTTTCAGTCAAGTTTCAACCTGAAAGCATAGAAAGATGCATAAACTTGAAGTTACAGCTTGATTTCAGTGAGTTTTCATCAAAATACAGGAGTTCTGCATGAAGTGTTCATTTTGGCCTTCTCTCGCTGAGAAAACACTATTTGTGACCTGCGACACAAAAAAGCCATAACTTTTCTTCAAATTGAGTTTTCAGTCAAGTTTCAAACTGAAAGCACAGAAAGATGCATAAACTTGAAGTTATAGCTTGATTTCAGTGAGTTTTCATCAAAATACAGGAGTTCTGCATGAAGTGTTCATTTTGGCCTTCTCTCGCTGAGAAAACACTATTTGTGACCTGCGACACAAAAAAGCCATAACTTTTCTTCAAATTGAGGTTTTCAGTCAAGTTTCAACCTGAAAGCATAGAAAGATGCATAAACTTGAAGTTACAGCTTGATTTCAGTGAGTTTTCATCAAAATACAGGAGTTCTGCATGAAGTGCTCATTTTGGCCTTCTCTCACTGAGAAAACGCTATTTGTGACCTGCAACACAAAACAGCCATAACTTTTGTTCAAAGTGAGTTTTCAGTCAAATTTCAACCTGAAAGCATAGAAAGATGCATAAACTTGAAGTTACAGCTTGATTTCAGTGAGTTTTCATCAAAATACAGGAGTTCTGCATGAAGTGTTCATTTTGGCCTTCTCTCGCTGAGAAAACACTATTTGTGACCTGTGATACAAAAATGCCATAACTTTTGTTCCAAGTGAGTTTTCAGTCAAGTTTCAACCTGAAAGCATAGAAAGATGCATAAACTTGAAGTTACAGCTTGATTTCAGTGAGTTTTCATCAAAATACAGGAGTTCTGCATGAAGTGCTCATTTTGGCCTTCTCTCGCTGAGAAAACGCTATTTGTGACCTGCGACACAAAACAGCCATAACTTTTGTTCAAAGTGAGTTTTCAGTCAAGTTTCAACCTGAATGCATAGAAAGATGCATAAACTTGAAGTTACAGCTTGATTTCAGTGAGTTTTCATCAAAATACAGGAGTTCTGCATGAAGTGTTCATTTTGGCCTTCTCTCGCTGAGAAAACACTATTTGTGACCTGTGATACAAAAATGCCATAACTTTTGTTCAAAGTGAGTTTTCAGTCAAGTTTCAACCTGAAAGCATAGAAAGATGCATAAACTTGAAGTTACAGCTTGATTTCAGTGAGTTTTCATCAAAATACAGGAGTTCTGCATGAAGTGTTCATTTGGCCTTCTCTCGCTGAGAAAACACTATTTGTGACCTGTGATACAAAAATGCCATAACTTTTGTTCAAAGTGAGTTTGAAGTCAAGTTTCAACCTGAAAGCATAGAAAGATGCATAAACTTGAAGTTACAGCTTGATTTCATTGAGTTTTCATCAAAATACAGGAGTTCTGCATGAAGTGCTCATTTTGGCCTTCTCTCGCTGAGAAAACGCTATTTGTGACCTGCAACACAAAACAGCCATAACTTTTGTTCAAAGTGAGTTTTCAGTCAAGTTTCAACCTGAAAGCATAGAAAGATGCATAAACTTGAAGTTACAGCTTGATTTCAGTGAGTTTTCATCAAAATACAGGAGTTCTACATGAAGTGTTCATTTTGGCCTTCTCTCGCTGAGAAAACGCTATTTGTGACCTGCGACACAAAAAAGCCATAACTTTTGTTCAAAGTGAGTTTTCAGTCAAGTTTCAAACTGAAAGCACAGAAAGATGCATAAACTTGAAGTTACAGCTTGATTTCAGTGAGTTTTCATCAAAATACAGGAGTTCTGCATGACGTGTTCATTTTGGCCTTCTCTCGCTGAGAAAACACTATTTGTGACCTGTGATACAAAAATGCCATAACTTTTGTTCAAAGTGAGTTTTCAGTCAAGTTTCAACCTGAAAGCATAGAAAGATGCAAAAACTTGAAGTTACAGCTTGATTTCAGTGAGTTTTCATCAAAATACAGGAGTTCTGCATGAAGTGTTCATTTTGGCCTTCTCTCGCTGAGAAAACACTATTTGTGACCTGTGATACAAAAATGCCATAACTTTTGTTCAAAGTGAGTTTTCAGTCAAGTTTCAACCTGAAAGCATAGAAAGATGCATAAACTTGAAGTTACAGCTTGATTTCAGTGAGTTTTCATCAAAATACACGAGTTCTGCATGAAGTGTTCATTTTGGCCTTCTCTCGCTGAGAAAACACTATTTGTGACCTGTGATACAAAAATGCCATAACTTTTGTTCAAAGTGAGTTTGAAGTCAAGTTTCAACCTGAAAGCATAGAAAGATGCATAAACTTGAAGTTACAGCTTGATTTCAGTGAGTTTTCATCAAAATACAGGAGTTCTGCATGAAGTGCTCATTTTGGCCTTCTCTCGCTGAGAAAACGCTATTTGTGACCTGCAACACAAAACAGCCATAACTTTTGTTCAAAGTGAGTTTTCAGTCAAATTTCAACCTGAAAGCATAGAAAGATGCATAAACTTGAAGTTACAGCTTGATTTCAGTGAGTTTTCATCAAAATACAGGAGTTCTGCATGAAGTGTTCATTTTGGCCTTCTCTCGCTGAGAAAACACTATTTGTGAAATGCGACAAAAAACAGCCATAACTTTTTTTCAAAGTGAGTTTTCAGTCAAGTTTCATCCTGAAAGCATAGAAAGATGCATAAACTTGAAGTTACAGCTTGATTTCAGTGAGTTTTCATCAAAACACAGGAGTTCTGCATGAAGTGTTCATTTTGGCCTTCTCTCGCTGAGAAAAAACTATTTGTGACCTGTGATACAAAAATGCCATAACTTTTGTTCAAAGTGAGTTTTCAGTCAAGTTTCAACCTGAAAGCATAGAAAGATGCATAAACTTGAAGTTACAGCTTGATTTCAGTGAGTTTTCATCAAAATACAGGAGTTCTACATGAAGTGTTCATTTTGGCCTTCTCTCGCTGAGAAAACGCTATTTGTGACCTGTGATACAAAAATGCCATAACTTTTGTTCAAAGTGAGTTTTCAGTCAAGTTTCAACCTGAAAGCATAGATAGATGCATAAACTTGAAGTTACAGCTTGATTTCAGTGAGTTTTCATCAAAATGAAGTGTTCATTTTGGCCTTCTCTCGCTGAGAAAACGCTATTTGTGACCTGCGACACAAAAAAGCCATAACTTTTCTTCAAATTGAGTTTTCAGTCAAGTTTCAAACTGAAAGCACAGAAAGATGCATAAACTTGAAGTTACAGCTTGATTTCAGTGAGTTTTCATCAAAATACAGGAGTTCTGCATGAAGTGTTCATTTTGGCCTTCTCTCGCTGAGAAAACACTATTTGTGACCTGTGATACCAAAATGCCATAACTTTTGTTCAAAGTGAGTTTTCAGTCAAGTTTCAACCTCAAAGCATAGAAAGATGCAAAAACTTGAAGTTACAGCTTGATTTCAGTGAGTTTTCATCAAAATACAGGAGTTCTGCATGAAGTGTTCATTTTGGCCTTCTCTCGCTGAGAAAACACTATTTGTGACCTGCGACACAAAAAAGCCATAACTTTTCTTCAAATTGAGTTTTCAGTCAAGTTTCAAACTGAAAGCACAGAAAGATGCATAAACTTGAAGTTACAGCTTGATTTCAGTGAGTTTTCATCAAAATACAGGAGTTCTGCATGAAGTGTTCATTTTTGCCTTCTCTCGCTGAGAAAACACTATTTGTGACCTGCGACACAAAAAGCCATAACTTTTCTTCAAATTGAGTTTTCAGTCAAGTTTCAAACTGAAAGCACAGAAAGATGCATAAACTTGAAGTTACAGCTTGATTTCAGTGAGTTTTCATCAAAATACAGGAGTTCTGCATGAAGTGTTCATTTTGGCCTTCTCTCGCTGAGAAAACACTATTTGTGACCTGTGATACAAAAATGCCATAACTTTTGTTCAAAGTGAGTTTTCAGTCAAGTTTCAACCTGAAAGCATAGAAAGATGCAAAAACTTGAAGTTACAGCTTGATTTCAGTGAGTTTTCATCAAAATACAGGAGTTCTGCATGAAGTGTTCATTTTGGCCTTCTCTCGCTGAGAAAACACTATTTGTGACCTGTGATACAAAAATGCCATAACTTTTGTTCAAAGTGAGTTTTCAGTCAAATTTCATCCTGAAAGCATAGAAAGATGCATAAACTTGAAGTTACAGCTTGATTTCAGTGAGTTTTCATCAAAATACAGGAGTTCTGCATGAAGTGCTCATTTTGTCCTTCTCTCGCTGAGAAAACGCTATTTGTGACCTGCGACACAAAACAGCCATAACTTTTTTTCAAAGTGAGTTTTCAGTCAAGTTTCAACCTGAAAGCATAGAAAGATGCATAAACTTGAAGTTACAGCTTGATTTCAGTGAGTTTTCATCAAAATACAGGAGTTCTGCATGAAGTGTTCATTTTGGCCTTCTCTCGCTGAGAAACACTATTTGTGACCTGCGACAAAAAAAGGAATAACTTTTCTTCAAATTGAGTTTTCAGTCAAGTTTCAACCTGAAAGCATAGAAAGATGCATAAACTTGAAGTTACAGCTTGATTTCAGTGAGTTTTCATCAAAATACAGGAGTTCTGCATGAAGTGTTCATTTTGGCCTTCTCTCGCTGAGAAAACACTATTTGTGACCTGCGACACAAAAAAGGAATAACTTTTCTTCAAATTGAGTTTTCAGTCAAGTTTCAACCTGAAAGCATAGAAAGATGCATAAACTTGAAGTTACAGCTTGATTTCAGTGAGTTTTCATCAAATACAGGAGTTCTGCATGAAGTGTTCATTTTGGCTTCTCTCGCTGAGAAAACACTATTTGTGACCTGCGAAACAAAAAAGGAATAACTTTTCTTCAAATTGAGTTTTCAGTCAAGTTTCAACCTGAAAGCATAGAAAGATGCATAAACTTGAAGTTACAGCTTGATTTCAGTGAGTTTTCATCAAAATACAGGAGTTCTGCATGAAGTGTTCATTTTGGCCTTCTCTCGCTGAGAAAACACTATTTGTGACCTTGTGATACAAAAATGCCATAACTTTTGTTCAAAGTGAGTTTTCAGTCAAGTTTCAACCTGAAAGCATAGAAAGATGCAAAAACTTGAAGTTACAGCTTGATTTCAGTGAGTTTTCATCAAAATACAGGAGTTCTGCATGAAGTGTTCATTTTGGCCTTCTCTCGCTGAGAAAACACTATATGTGACCTGTGATACAAAAATGCCAAAACTTTTGTTCAAAGTGAGTTTTCAGTCAAGTTTCAACCTGAAAGCATAGAAATATGCATAAACTTGAAGTTACAGCTTGATTTCAGTGAGTTTTCATCAAAATACAGGAGTTCTGCATGAAGTGTTCATTTTGGCCTTCTCTCGCTGAGAAAACACTATTTGTGACCTGCGACACAAAAAAGCCATAACTTTTCTTCAAATTGAGTTTTCAGTCAAGTTTCAACCTGAAAGCATAGAAAGATGCATAAACTTGAAGTTACAGCTTGATTTCAGTTAGTTTTCATCAAAATACAGGAGTTCTGCATGAAGTGTTCATTTTGGCCTTCTCTCGCTGAGAAAACACTATTTGTGACCTGTGATACAAAAATGCCATAACTTTTGTTCAAAGTGAGTTTTCAGTCAAGTTTCAACCTGAAAGCATAGAAAGATGCAAAAACTTGAAGTTACAGCTTGATTTCAGTGAGTTTTCATCAAAATACAGCAGTTCTGCATGAAGTGTTCATTTTGGCCTTCTCTCGCTGAGAAAACACTATTTGTGACCTGTGATACAAAAATGCCATAACTTTTGTTCAAAGTGAGTTTTCAGTCAAGTTTCATCCTGAAAGCATAGAAAGATGCATAAACTTGAAGTTACAGCTTGATTTCAGTGAATTTCATCAAAATACAGGAGTTCTGCATGAAGTGTTCATTTTGGCCTTCTCTCGCTGAGAAAACGCTATTTGTGACCTGCGACACAAAAATGCCATAACTTTTGTTCAAAGTGAGTTTTCAGTCAAGTTTCAACCTGAAAGCATAGAAAGATGCATAAACTTGAAGTTACAGCTTGATTTCAGTGAGTTTTCATCAAAATACAGGAGTTCTGCATGAAGTGTTCATTTTGGCCTTCTCTCGCTGAGAAAACACTATTTGTGACCTGTGATACAAAAATGCCATAACTTTTGTTCAAGTGAGTTTTCAGTCAAGTTTCAACCTGAAAGCATAGAAAGATGCATAAACTTGAAGTTACAGCTTGATTTCAGTGAGTTTTCATCAAAATACAGGAGTTCTGCATGAAGTGTTCATTTTGGCCTTCTCTCGCTGAGAAAACACTATTTGTGACCTGTGATACAAAAAAGCCATAACTTTTCTTCAAATTGAGTTTTCAGTCAAGTTTCAACCTGAAAGCGTAGAAAGATGCATAAACTTGAAGTTACAGCTTGATTTCAGTGAGTTTTCATCAAAATACAGGAGTTCTGCATGAAGTGTTCATTTTGGCCTTCTCTCGCTGAGAAAACACTTTTTGTGACCTGCGACAGCAAAAAAAGCCATAACTTTTCTTCAAATTGAGTTTTCAGTCAAGTTTCAACCTGAAAGCATAGAAAGATGCATAACTTGAAGTTACAGCTTGATTTCAGTGAGTTTTCATCAAAATACAGGAGTTCTGCATGAAGTGTTCATTTTGGCCTTCTCTCGCTGAGAAAACACTATTTGTGACCTGTGATACAAAAATGCCATAACTTTTGTTCAAAGTGAGTTTTCAGTCAAGTTTCAACCTGAAAGCATAGAAAGATGCATAAACTTGAAGTTACAGCTTGATTTCAGTGAGTTTTCATCAAAATACAGCAGTTCTGCATGAAGTGTTCATTTTGGCCTTCTCTCGCTGAGAAAACACTATTTGTGACCTGTGATACAAAAATGCCATAACTTTTGTTCAAAGTGAGTTTTCAGTCAAGTTTCAACCTGAAAGCATAGAAAGATGCAAAAACTTGAAGTTACAGCTTGATTTCAGTGAGTTTTCATCAAAATACAGGAGTTCTGCATGAAGTGTTCATTTTGGCCTTCTCTCGCTGAGAAAACGCTATTTGTGACCTGCGACACAAAAATGCCATAACTTTTGTTCAAAGTGAGTTTTCAGTCAAGTTTCAACCTGAAAGCATAGAAAGATGCATAAACTTGAAGTTACAGCTTGATTTCAGTGAGTTTTCATCAAAATACAGGAGTTCTGCATGAAGTGTTCATTTTGGCCTTCTCTCGCTGAGAAAACACTATTTGTGACCTGTGATACAAAAATGCCATAACTTTTGTTCAAAGTGAGTTTTCAGTCAAGTTTCAACCTGAAAGCATAGAAAGATGCAAAAACTTGAAGTTACAGCTTGATTTCAGTGAGTTTTCATCAAAATACAGGAGTTCTGCATGAAGTGTTCATTTTGGCCTTCTCTCGCTGAGAAAACACTATTTGTGACCTGCGACACAAAAAAGCCATAACTTTTCTTCAAATTGAGTTTTCAGTCAAGTTTCAACCTGAAAGCATAGAAAGATGCATAAACTTGAAGTTACAGCTTGATTTCAGTGAGTTTTCATCAAAATACAGGAGTTCTGCATGAAGTGTTCATTTTGGCCTTCTCTCGCTGAGAAAACGCTATTTGTGACCTGCGACACAAAACAGCCATAACTTTTCTTCAAAGTGAGTTTTCAGTCAAGTTTCAACTGAAAGCATAGAAAGATGCATAAACTTGAAGTTACAGCTTGATTTCAGTGAGTTTTCATCAAAATACAGGAGTTCTGCATGAAGTGTTCATTTTGGCCTTCTCTCGCTGAGAAAACACTATTTGTGACCTGTGATACAAAATGCCATAACTTTTGTTCAAAGTGAGTTTTCAGTCAAGTTTCAACCTGAAAGCATAGAAAGATGCAAAAACTTGAAGTTACAGCTTGATTTCAGTGAGTTTTCATCAAAATACAGGAGTTCTGCATGAAGTGTTCATTTTGGCCTTCTCTCGCTGAGAAAACACCATTTGTGACCTGTGATACAAAAATGCCATAACTTTTGTTCAAAGTGAGTTTTCAGTCAAGTTTCAACCTGAAAGCATAGAAAGATGCAAAAAATTGAAGTTACAGCTTGATTGCAGTGAGTTTTCATCAAAATACAGGAGTTCTGCATGAAGTGTTCATTTTGGCCTTCTCTCGCTGAGAAAACACTATTTGTGACCTGTGATACAAAAATGCCATAACTTTTGTTCAAAGTGAGTTTTCAGTCAAGTTTCAACCTGAATGCATAGAAGGATGCATAAACTTGAAGTTACAGCTTGATGATTTCAGTGAGTTTTCATCAAAATACAGGAGTTCTGCATGAAGTGCTCATTTTGGCCTTCTCTCGCTGAGAAAACGCTTTTTGTGACCTGCGACACAAAACAGCCATAACTTTTGTTCAAAGTGAGTTTTCAGTCAAGTTTCAACCTGAAAGCATAGAAAGATGCATAAACTTGAAGTTAAAGCTTGATTTCAGTGAGTTTTCATCAAAATACAGGAGTTCTGCATGAAGTGTTCATTTTGGCCTTCTCTCGCTGAGAAAACACTATTTGTGACCTGCGACACAAAAAAGCCATAACTTTTCTTCAAATTGAGTTTTCAGTCAAGTTTCAACCTGAAAGCATAGAAAGATGCATAAACTTGAAGTTACAGCTTGATTTCAGTGAGTTTTCATCAAAATACAGGAGTTCTGCATGAAGTGTTCATTTTGGCCTTCTCTCGCTGAGAAAACGCTATTTGTGACCTGCGACACAAAACAGCCATAACTTTTGTTCAAAGTGAGTTTTCAGTCAAGTTTCAACCTGAAAGAATAGAAAGATGCATAAACTTGAAGTTACAGCTTGATTTCAGTGAGTTTTCATCAAAATACAGGAGTTCTGCATGAAGTGTTCATTTTGGCCTTCTCTCGCTGAGAAAACACTATATGTGACCTGTGATACAAAAATGCCAAAACTTTTGTTCAAAGTGAGTTTTCAGTCAAGTTTCAACCTGAAAGCATAGAAAGATGCATAAACTTGAAGTTACAGCTTGATTTCAGTGAGTTTTCATCAAAATACAGGAGTTCTGCATGAAGTGTTCATTTTGGCCTTCTCTCGCTGAGAAAACACTATTTGTGACCTGTGATACAAAAATGCCATAACTTTTGTTCAAAGTGAGTTTTCAGTCAAGTTTCAACCTGAAAGCATAGAAAGATGCATAAACTTGAAGTTACAGCTTGATTTCAGTGAGTTTTCATCAAAATACAGGAGTTCTGCATGAAGTGTTCATTTTGGCCTTCTCTCGCTGAGAAAACACTATTTGTGACCTGTGATACAAAAAAGCCATAACTTTTCTTCAAATTGAGTTTTCAGTCAAGTTTCAACCTGAAAGCATAGAAAGATGCATAAACTTGAAGTTACAGCTTGATTTCAGTGAGTTTTCATCAAAATACAGGAGTTCTGCATGAAGTGTTCATTTTGGCCTTCTCTCGCTGAGAAAACACTTTTTGTGACCTGCGACACAAAAAAGCCATAACTTTTCTTCAAATTGAGTTTTCAGTCAAGTTTCAACCTGAAAGCATAGAAAGATGCATAAACTTGAAGTTACAGCTTGATTTCAGTGAGTTTTCATCAAAATACAGGAGTTCTGCATGAAGTGTTCATTTTGGCCTTCTCTCGCTGAGAAAACACTATTTGTGACCTGTGATACAAAAATGCCATAACTTTTGTTCAAAGTGAGTTTTCAGTCAAGTTTCAACCTGAAAGCATAGAAAGATGCATAAACTTGAAGTTACAGCTTGATTTCAGTGAGTTTTCATCAAAATACAGCAGTTCTGCATGAAGTATTCATTTTGGCCTTCTCTCGCTGAGAAAACACTATTTGTGACCTGTGATACAAAAATGCCATAACTTTTGTTCAAAGTGAGTTTTCAGTCAAGTTTCATCCTGAAAGCATAGAAAGATGCATAAAATTGAAGTTACAGCTTGATTTCAGTGAGTTTTCATCAAAATACAGGAGTTCTGCATGAAGTGTTCATTTTGGCCTTCTCTCGCTGAGAAAACGCTATTTGTGACCTGCGACACAAAAATGCCATAACTTTTGTTCAAAGTGAGTTTTCAGTCAAGTTTCAACCTGAAAGTATAGAAAGATGCATAAACTTGAAGTTACAGCTTGATTTCAGTGAGTTTTCATCAAAATACAGGAGTTCTGCATGAAGTGTTCATTTTGGCCTTCTCTCGCTGAGAAAACGCTATTTGTGACCTGCGACACAAAACAGCCATAACTTTTGTTCAAAGTGAGTTTTCAGTCAAGTTTCAACCTGAAAGCATAGAAAGATGCATAAACTTGAAGTTACAGCTTGATTTCAGTGAGTTTTCATCAAAATACAGGAGTTCTGCATGAAGTGTTCATTTTGGCCTTCTCTCGCTGAGAAAACACTATTTGTGACCTGTGATACAAAAATGCCATAACTTTTGTTCAAAGTGAGTTTTCAGTCAAGTTTCAACCTGAAAGCATAGAAAGATGCAAAAACTTGAAGTTACAGCTTGATTTCAGTGAGTTTTCATCAAAATACAGGAGTTCTGCATGAAGTGTTCATTTTGGCCTTCTCTCGCTGAGAAAACACCATTTGTGACCTGTGATACAAAAATGCCATAACTTTTGTTCAAAGTGAGTTTTCAGTCAAGTTTCAACCTGAAAGCATAGAAAGATGCAAAAAATTGAAGTTACAGCTTGATTGCAGTGAGTTTTCATCAAAATACAGGAGTTCTGCATGAAGTGTTCATTTTGGCCTTCTCTCGCTGAGAAAACACTATTTGTGACCTGTGATACAAAAATGCCATAACTTTTGTTCAAAGTGAGTTTTCAGTCAAGTTTCAACCTGAAAGCATAGAAAGATGCATAAACTTGAAGTTAAAGCTTGATTTCAGTGAGTTTTCATCAAAATACAGGAGTTCTGCATGAAGTGTTCATTTTGGCCTTCTCTCGCTGAGAAAACACTATTTGTGACCTGCGACACAAAAAAGCCATAACTTTTCTTCAAATTGAGTTTTCAGTCAAGTTTCCACCCTGAAAGCATAGAAAGATGCATAAACTTGAAGTTACAGCTTGATTTCAGTGAGTTTTCATCAAAATACAGGAGTTCTGCATGAAGTGTTCATTTTGGCCTTCTCTCGCTGAGAAAACACTATTTGTGACCTGTGATACAAAAATGCCATAACTTTTGTTCAAAGTGAGTTTTCAGTCAAGTTTCAACCTGAAAGCATAGAAAGATGCATAAACTTGAAGTTACAGCTTGATTTCAGTGAGTTTTCATCAAAATACAGGAGTTCTGCATGAAGTGTTCATTTTGGCCTTCTCTCGCTGAGAAAACACTATTTGTGACCTGCGACACAAAAAAGGAATAACTTTTCTTCAAATTGAGTTTTCAGTCAAGTTTCAACCTGAAAGCATAGAAAGATGCATAAACTTGAAGTTACAGCTTGATTTCAGTGAGTTTTCATCAAAATACAGGAGTTCTGCATGAAGTGTTCATTTTGGCCTTCTCTCGCTGAGAAAACACTATTTGTGACCTTGTGATACAAAAATGCCATAACTTTTGTTCAAAGTGAGTTTTCAGTCAAGTTTCAACCTGAAAGCATAGAAAGATGCAAAAACTTGAAGTTACAGCTTGATTTCAGTGAGTTTTCATCAAAATACAGGAGTTCTGCATGAAGTGTTCATTTTGGCCTTCTCTCGCTGAGAAAACACTATATGTGACCTGTGATACAAAAATGCCAAAACTTTTGTTCAAAGTGAGTTTTCAGTCAAGTTTCAACCTGAAAGCATAGAAAGATGCATAAACTTGAAGTTACAGCTTGATTTCAGTGAGTTTTCATCAAAATACAGGAGTTCTGCATGAAGTGTTCATTTTGGCCTTCTCTCGCTGAGAAAACACTATTTGTGACCTGCGACACAAAAAAGCCATAACTTTTCTTCAAATTGAGTTTTCAGTCAAGTTTCAACCTGAAAGCATAGAAAGATGCATAAACTTGAAGTTACAGCTTGATTTCAGTTAGTTTTCATCAAAATACAGGAGTTCTGCATGAAGTGTTCATTTTGGCCTTCTCTCGCTGAGAAAACACTATTTGTGACCTGTGATACAAAAATGCCATAACTTTTGTTCAAAGTGAGTTTTCAGTCAAGTTTCAACCTGAAAGCATAGAAAGATGCAAAAACTTGAAGTTACAGCTTGATTTCAGTGAGTTTTCATCAAAATACAGCAGTTCTGCATGAAGTGTTCATTTTGGCCTTCTCTCGCTGAGAAAACACTATTTGTGACCTGTGATACAAAAATGCCATAACTTTTGTTCAAAGTGAGTTTTCAGTCAAGTTTCAACCTGAAAGCATAGAAAGATGCATAAACTTGAAGTTACAGCTTGATTTCAGTGAGTTTTCATCAAAATACAGGAGTTCTGCATGAAGTGTTCATTTTGGCCTTCTCTCGCTGAGAAAACACTATTTGTGACCTGTGATACAAAAATGCCATAACTTTTGTTCAAAGTGAGTTTTCAGTCAAGTTTCAACCTGAAAGCATAGAAAGATGCAAAAACTTGAAGTTACAGCTTGATTTCAGTGAGTTTTCATCAAAATACAGCAGTTCTGCATGAAGTGTTCATTTTGGCCTTCTCTCGCTGAGAAAACACTATTTGTGACCTGTGATACAAAAATGCCATAACTTTTGTTCAAAGTGAGTTTTCAGTCAAGTTTCATCCTGAAAGCATAGAAAGATGCATAAAATTGAAGTTACAGCTTGATTTCAGTGAGTTTTCATCAAAATACAGGAGTTCTGCATGAAGTGTTCATTTTGGCCTTCTCTCGCTGAGAAAACGCTATTTGTGACCTGCGACACAAAAATGCCATAACTTTTGTTCAAAGTGAGTTTTCAGTCAAGTTTCAACCTGAAAGCATAGAAAGATGCAAAAACTTGAAGTTACAGCTTGATTTCAGTGAGTTTTCATCAAAATACAGGAGTTCTGCATGAAGTGTTCATTTTGGCCTTCTCTCGCTGAGAAAACACCATTTGTGACCTGTGATACAAAAATGCCATAACTTTTGTTCAAAGTGAGTTTTCAGTCAAGTTTCAACCTGAAAGCATAGAAAGATGCAAAAAATTGAAGTTACAGCTTGATTGCAGTGAGTTTTCATCAAAATACAGGAGTTCTGCATGAAGTGTTCATTTTGGCCTTCTCTCGCTGAGAAAACACTATTTGTGACCTGTGATACAAAAATGCCATAACTTTTGTTCAAAGTGAGTTTTCAGTCAAGTTTCAACCTGAATGCATAGAAGGATGCATAAACTTGAAGTTACAGCTTGATTTCAGTGAGTTTTCATCAAAATACAGGAGTTCTGCATGAAGTGCTCATTTTGGCCTTCTCTCGCTGAGAAAACGCTTTTTGTGACCTGCGACACAAAACAGCCATAACTTTTGTTCAAAGTGAGTTTTCAGTCAAGTTTCAACCTGAAAGCATAGAAAGATGCATAAACTTGAAGTTACAGCTTGATTTCAGTGAGTTTTCATCAAAATACAGGAGTTCTGCATGAAGTGTTCATTTTGGCCTTCTCTCGCTGAGAAAACACTATTTGTGACCTGCGACACAAAAAAGCCATAACTTTTCTTCAAATTGAGTTTTCAGTCAAGTTTCAACCTGAAAGCATAGAAAGATGCATAAACTTGAAGTTACAGCTTGATTTCAGTTAGTTTTCATCAAAATACAGGAGTTCTGCATGAAGTGTTCATTTTGGCCTTCTCTCGCTGAGAAAACACTATTTGTGACCTGTGATACAAAAATGCCATAACTTTTGTTCAAAGTGAGTTTTCAGTCAAGTTTCAACCTGAAAGCATAGAAAGATGCAAAAACTTGAAGTTACAGCTTGATTTCAGTGAGTTTTCATCAAAATACAGCAGTTCTGCATGAAGTGTTCATTTTGGCCTTCTCTCGCTGAGAAAACACTATTTGTGACCTGTGATACAAAAATGCCATAACTTTTGTTCAAAGTGAGTTTTCAGTCAAGTTTCAACCTGAAAGCATAGAAAGATGCATAAACTTGAAGTTACAGCTTGATTTCAGTGAGTTTTCATCAAAATACAGGAGTTCTGCATGAAGTGTTCATTTTGGCCTTCTCTCGCTGAGAAAACACTATTTGTGACCTGTGATACAAAAATGCCATAACTTTTGTTCAAAGTGAGTTTTCAGTCAAGTTTCAACCTGAAAGCATAGAAAGATGCAAAAACTTGAAGTTACAGCTTGATTTCAGTGAGTTTTCATCAAAATACAGCAGTTCTGCATGAAGTGTTCATTTTGGCCTTCTCTCGCTGAGAAAACACTATTTGTGACCTGTGATACAAAAATGCCATAACTTTTGTTCAAAGTGAGTTTTCAGTCAAGTTTCATCCTGAAAGCATAGAAAGATGCATAAAATTGAAGTTACAGCTTGATTTCAGTGAGTTTTCATCAAAATACAGGAGTTCTGCATGAAGTGTTCATTTTGGCCTTCTCTCGCTGAGAAAACGCTATTTGTGACCTGCGACACAAAAATGCCATAACTTTTGTTCAAAGTGAGTTTTCAGTCAAGTTTCAACCTGAAAGCATAGAAAGATGCAAAAACTTGAAGTTACAGCTTGATTTCAGTGAGTTTTCATCAAAATACAGGAGTTCTGCATGAAGTGTTCATTTTGGCCTTCTCTCGCTGAGAAAACACCATTTGTGACCTGTGATACAAAAATGCCATAACTTTTGTTCAAAGTGAGTTTTCAGTCAAGTTTCAACCTGAAAGCATAGAAAGATGCAAAAAATTGAAGTTACAGCTTGATTGCAGTGAGTTTTCATCAAAATACAGGAGTTCTGCATGAAGTGTTCATTTTGGCCTTCTCTCGCTGAGAAAACACTATTTGTGACCTGTGATACAAAAATGCCATAACTTTTGTTCAAAGTGAGTTTTCAGTCAAGTTTCAACCTGAATGCATAGAAGGATGCATAAACTTGAAGTTACAGCTTGATTTCAGTGAGTTTTCATCAAAATACAGGAGTTCTGCATGAAGTGCTCATTTTGGCCTTCTCTCGCTGAGAAAACGCTTTTTGTGACCTGCGACACAAAACAGCCATAACTTTTGTTCAAAGTGAGTTTTCAGTCAAGTTTCAACCTGAAAGCATAGAAAGATGCATAAACTTGAAGTTAAAGCTTGATTTCAGTGAGTTTTCATCAAAATACAGGAGTTCTGCATGAAGTGTTCATTTTGGCCTTCTCTCGCTGAGAAAACACTATTTGTGACCTGCGACACAAAAAAGCCATAACTTTTCTTCAAATTGAGTTTTCAGTCAAGTTTCAACCTGAAAGCATAGAAAGATGCATAAACTTGAAGTTACAGCTTGATTTCAGTGAGTTTTCATCAAAATACAGGAGTTCTGCATGAAGTGTTCATTTTGGCCTTCTCTCGCTGAGAAAACGCTATTTGTGACCTGCGACACAAAACAGCCATAACTTTTGTTCAAAGTGAGTTTTCAGTCAAGTTTCAACCTGAAAGCATAGAAAGATGCATAAACTTGAAGTTACAGCTTGATTTCAGTGAGTTTTCATCAAAATACAGGAGTTCTGCATGAAGTGTTCATTTTGGCCTTCTCTCGCTGAGAAAACACTATTTGTGACCTGTGATACAAAAATGCCATAACTTTTGTTCAAAGTGAGTTATCAGTCAAGTTTCAACCTGAAAGCATAGAAAGATGCATAAACTTGAAGTTACAGCTTGATTTCAGTGAGTTTTCATCAAAATACAGGAGTTCTGCATGAAGTGTTCATTTTGGCCTTCTCTCGCTGAGAAAACACTTTTTGTGACCTGCGACACAAAAAAGCCATAACTTTTCTTCAAATTGAGTTTTCAGTCAAGTTTCAACCTGAAAGCATAGAAAGATGCATAAACTTGAAGTTACAGCTTGATTTCAGTGAGTTTTCATCAAAATACAGGAGTTCTGCATGAAGTGTTCATTTTGGCCTTCTCTCGCTGAGAAAACACTATTTGTGACCTGTGATACAAAAATGCCATAACTTTTGTTCAAAGTGAGTTTTCAGTCAAGTTTCAACCTGAAAGCATAGAAAGATGCATAAACTTGAAGTTACAGCTTGATTTCAGTGAGTTTTCATCAAAATACAGGAGTTCTGCATGAAGTGTTCATTTTGGCCTTCTCTCGCTGAGAAAACACTATTTGTGACCTGTGATACAAAAAAGCCATAACTTTTCTTCAAATTGAGTTTTCAGTCAAGTTTCAACCTGAAAGCATAGAAAGATGCATAAACTTGAAGTTACAGCTTGATTTCAGTGAGTTTTCATCAAAATACAGGAGTTCTGCATGAAGTGTTCATTTTGGCCTTCTCTCGCTGAGAAAACACTTTTTGTGACCTGCGACACAAAAAAGCCATAACTTTTCTTCAAATTGAGTTTTCAGTCAAGTTTCAACCTGAAAGCATAGAAAGATGCATAAACTTGAAGTTACAGCTTGATTTCAGTGAGTTTTCATCAAAATACAGGAGTTCTGCATGAAGTGTTCATTTTGGCCTTCTCTCGCTGAGAAAACACTATTTGTGACCTGTGATACAAAAATGCCATAACTTTTGTTCAAAGTGAGTTTTCAGTCAAGTTTCAACCTGAAAGCATAGAAAGATGCAAAAACTTGAAGTTACAGCTTGATTTCAGTGAGTTTTCATCAAAATACAGGAGTTCTGCATGAAGTGTTCATTTTGGCCTTCTCTCGCTGAGAAAACACTATTTGTGACCTGCGACACAAAAATGCCATAACTTTTGTTCAAAGTGAGTTTTCAGTCAAGTTTCAACCTGAAAGCATAGAAAGATGCAAAAACTTGAAGTTACAGCTTGATTTCAGTGAGTTTTCATCAAAATACAGGAGTTCTGCATGAAGTGTTCATTTTGGCCTTCTCTCGCTGAGAAAACACCATTTGTGACCTGTGATACAAAAATGCCATAACTTTTGTTCAAAGTGAGTTTTCAGTCAAGTTTCAACCTGAAAGCATAGAAAGATGCATAAAATTGAAGTTACAGCTTGATTTCAGTGAGTTTTCATCAAAATACAGGAGTTCTGCATGAAGTGTTCATTTTGGCCTTCTCTCGCTGAGAAAACGCTATTTGTGACCTGTGATACAAAAATGCCATAACTTTTGTTCAAAGTGAGTTTTCAGTCAAGTTTCAACCTGAATGCATAGAAGGATGCATAAACTTGAAGTTACAGCTTGATTTCAGTGAGTTTTCATCAAAATACAGGAGTTCTGCATGAAGTGCTCATTTTGGCCTTCTCTCGCTGAGAAAACGCTTTTTGTGACCTGCGACACAAAACAGCCATAACTTTTGTTCAAAGTGAGTTTTCAGTCAAGTTTCAACCTGAAAGCATAGAAAGATGCATAAACTTGAAGTTAAAGCTTGATTTCAGTGAGTTTTCATCAAAATACAGGAGTTCTGCATGAAGTGTTCATTTTGGCCTTCTCTCGCTGAGAAAACACTATTTGTGACCTGCGACACAAAAAAGCCATAACTTTTCTTCAAATTGAGTTTTCAGTCAAGTTTCAACCTGAAAGCATAGAAAGATGCATAAACTTGAAGTTACAGCTTGATTTCAGTGAGTTTTCATCAAAATACAGGAGTTCTGCATGAAGTGTTCATTTTGGCCTTCTCTCGCTGAGAAAACACTTTTTGTGACCTGCGACACAAAAAAGCCATAACTTTTGTTCAAAGTGAGTTTTCAGTCAAGTTTCAACCTGAAAGCATAGAAAGATGCATAAACTTGAAGTTACAGCTTGATTTCAGTGAGTTTTCATCAAAATACAGGAGTTCTGCATGAAGTGTTCATTTTGGCCTTCTCTCGCTGAGAAAACACTATTTGTGACCTGTGATACAAAAATGCCATAACTTTTGTTCAAAGTGAGTTTTCAGTCAAGTTTCAACCTGAAAGCATAGAAAGATGCATAAACTTGAAGTTAAAGCTTGATTTCAGTGAGTTTTCATCAAAATACAGGACTTCTGCATGAAGTGTTCATTTTGGCCTTCTCTCGCTGAGAAAACACTATTTGTGACCTGCGACACAAAAAAGCCATAACTTTTCTTCAAATTGAGTTTTCAGTCAAGTTTCAACCTGAAAGCATAGAAAGATGCATAAACTTGAAGTTACAGCTTGATTTCAGTGAGTTTTCATCAAAATACAGGAGTTCTGCATGAAGTGTTCATTTTGGCTTTCTCTCGCTGAGAAAACGCTATTTGTGACCTGCGACACAAAACAGCCATAACTTTTGTTCAAAGTGAGTTTTCAGTCAAGTTTCAACCTGAAAGCATAGAAAGATGCAAAAACTTGAAGTTACAGCTTGATTTCAGTGAGTTTTCATCAAAATACAGGAGTTCTGCATGAAGTGTTCATTTTGGCCTTCTCTCGCTGAGAAAACACTATTTGTGACCTGTGATACAAAAATGCCATAACTTTTGTTCAAAGTGAGTTTTCAGTCAAGTTTCAACCTGAAAGCATAGAAAGATGCATAAACTTGAAGTTACAGCTTGATTTCAGTGAGTTTTCATCAAAATACAGGAGTTCTGCATGAAGTGTTCATTTTGGCCTTCTCTCGCTGAGAAAACGCTATTTGTGACCTGCGACACAAAACAGCCATAACTTTTGTTCAAAGTGAGTTTTCAGTCAAGTTTCAACCTGAAAGCATAGAAAGATGCATAAACTTGAAGTTACAGCTTGATTTCAGTGAGTTTTCATCAAAATACAGGAGTTCTGCATGAAGTGTTCATTTTGGCCTTCTCTCGCTGAGAAAACACTTTTTGTGACCTGCGACACAAAAAAGCCATAACTTTTCTTCAAATTGAGTTTTCAGTCAAGTTTCAACCTGAAAGCATAGAAAGATGCATAAACTTGAAGTTACAGCTTGATTTCAGTGAGTTTTCATCAAAATACAGGAGTTCTGCATGAAGTGTTCATTTTGGCCTTCTCTCGCTGAGAAAACACTATTTGTGACCTGTGATACAAAAATGCCATAACTTTTGTTCAAAGTGAGTTTTCAGTCAAGTTTCAACCTGAAAGCATAGAAAGATGCAAAAACTTGAAGTTACAGCTTGATTTCAGTGAGTTTTCATCAAAATACAGCAGTTCTGCATGAAGTGTTCATTTTGGCCTTCTCTCGCTGAGAAAACACTATTTGTGACCTGTGATACAAAAATGCCATAACTTTTGTTCAAAGTGAGTTTTCAGTCAAGTTTCATCCTGAAAGCATAGAAAGATGCATAAACTTGAAGTTACAGCTTGATTTCAGTGAGTTTTCATCAAAATACAGGAGTTCTGCATGAAGTGTTCATTTTGGCCTTCTCTCGCTGAGAAAACACTATTTGTGACCTGTGATACAAAAATGCCATAACTTTTGTTCAAAGTGAGTTTTCAGTCAAGTTTCCACCTGAAAGCATAGAAAGATGCATAAACTTGAAGTTACAGCTTGATTTCAGTGAGTTTTCATCAAAATACAGGAGTTCTGCATGAAGTGTTCATTTTGGCCTTCTCTCGCTGAGAAAACACTATTTGTGACCTGTGATACAAAAATGCCATAACTTTTGTTCAAAGTGAGTTTTCAGTCAAGTTTCATCCTGAAAGCATAGAAAGATGCATAAACTTGAAGTTACAGCTTGATTTCAGTGAGTTTTCATCAAAATACAGGAGTTCTGCATGAAGTGCTCATTTTGGCCTTCTCTCGCTGAGAAAACGCTATTTGTGACCTGCGACACAAAACAGCCACAACTTTTGTTCAAATTGAGTTTTCAGTCAAATTTCAACCTGAAAGCATAGAAAGATGCATAAACTTGAAGTTACAGCTTGATTTCAGTGAGTTTTCATCAAAATACAGGAGTTCTGCATGAAGTGTTCATTTTGGCCTTCTCTCGCTGAGAAAACACTATTTGTGACCTGTGATACAAAAATGCCATAACTTTTGTTCAAAGTGAGTTTTCAGTCAAGTTTCAACCTGAAAGCATAGAAAGATGCAAAAACTTGAAGTTACAGCTTGATTTCAGTGAGTTTTCATCAAAATATATGAGTTCTGCATGAAGTGTTCATTTTGGCCTTCTCTCGCTGAGAAAACACTATTTGTGACCTGCGACAAAAAACAGCCATAACTTTTGTTCAAAGTGAGTTTTCAGTCAAGTTTCATCCTGAAAGCATAGAAAGATGCATAAACTTGAAGTTACAGCTTGATTTCAGTGAGTTTTCATCAAAACACAGGAGTTCTGCATGAAGTGTTCATTTTGGCCTTCTCTCGCTGAGAAAACACTATTTGTGACCTGTGATACAAAAATGCCATAACTTTTGTTCAAAGTGAGTTTTCAGTCAAGTTTCAACCTGAAAGCATAGAAAGATGCATAAACTTGAAGTTACAGCTTGATTTCAGTGAGTTTTCATCAAAATACAGGAGTTCTGCATGAAGTGTTCATTTTGGCCTTCTCTCGCTGAGAAAACGCTATTTGTGACCTGCGACACAAAACAGCCATAACTTTTGTTCAAAGTGAGTTTTCAGTCAAGTTTCAACCTGAAAGCATAGAAAGATGCATAAACTTGAAGTTACAGCTTGATTTCAGTGAGTTTTCATCAAAATACAGGAGTTCTGCATGAAGTGTTCATTTTGGCCTTCTCTCGCTGAGAAAACACTATTTGTGACCTGTGATACAAAAATGCCATAACTTTTGTTCAAAGTGAGTTTTCAGTCAAGTTTCAACCTGAAAGCATAGAAAGATGCATAAACTTGAAGTTACAGCTTGATTTCAGTGAGTTTTCATCAAAATACAGGAGTTCTGCATGAAGTGTTCATTTTGGCCTTCTCTCGCTGAGAAAACACTATTTGTGACCTGCGACAAAAAACAGCCATAACTTTTGTTCAAAGTGAGTTTTCAGTCAAGTTTCATCCTGAAAGCATAGAAAGATGCATAAACTTGAAGTTACAGCTTGATTTCAGTGAGTTTTCATCAAAACACAGGAGTTCTGCATGAAGTGTTCATTTTGGCCTTCTCTCGCTGAGAAAACACTATTTGTGACCTGTGATACAAAAATGCCATAACTTTTGTTCAAAGTGAGTTTTCAGTCAAGTTTCAACCTGAAAGCATAGAAAGATGCATAAACTTGAAGTTACAGCTTGATTTCAGTGAGTTTTCATCAAAATACAGGAGTTCTGCATGAAGTGTTCATTTTGGCCTTCTCTCGCTGAGAAAACGCTATTTGTGACCTGCGACACAAAACAGCCATAACTTTTGTTCAAAGTGAGTTTTCAGTCAAGTTTCAACCTGAAAGCATAGAAAGATGCATAAACTTGAAGTTACAGCTTGATTTCAGTGAGTTTTCATCAAAATACAGGAGTTCTGCATGAAGTGTTCATTTTGGCCTTCTCTCGCTGAGAAAACACTATTTGTGACCTGTGATACAAAAATGCCATAACTTTTGTTCAAAGTGAGTTTTCAGTCAAGTTTCAACCTGAAAGCATAGAAAGATGCAAAAACTTGAAGTTACAGCTTGATTTCAGTGAGTTTTCATCAAAATACAGGAGTTCTGCATGAAGTGTTCATTTTGG
The DNA here is from genome assembly GCF_037954235.1 of Aulostomus chinensis. Lineage (NCBI taxonomy): Eukaryota > Metazoa > Chordata > Actinopteri > Syngnathiformes > Aulostomidae > Aulostomus > Aulostomus chinensis. The sequence goes on from NW_028234240.1 coordinate 31,316, forward strand.
CCTTCTCTCGCTGAGAAAACACTATTTGTGACCTGTGATACAAAAATGCCATAACTTTTGTTCAAAGTGAGTTTTCAGTCAAGTTTCAACCTGAAAGCATAGAAAGATGCAAAAACTTGAAGTTACAGCTTGATTGCAGTGAGTTTTCATCAAAATACAGCAGTTCTGCATGAAGTGTTCATTTTGGCCTTCTCTCGCTGAGAAAACGCTATTTGTGACCTGCGACACAAAACAGCCATAACTTTTGTTCAAAGTGAGTTTTCAGTCAAGATTAAACCTGAAAGCATAGAAAGATGCATAAACTTGAAGTTACAGCTTGATTTCAGTGAGTTTTCATCAAAATACAGGAGTTCTGCATGAAGTGTTCATTTTGGCCTTCTCTCGCTGAGAAAACACTATTTGTGACCTGTGATACAAAAATGCCATAACTTTTGTTCAAAGTGAGTTTTCAGTCAAGTTTCAACCTGAAAGCATAGAAAGATGCAAAAACTTGAAGTTACAGCTTGATTGCAGTGAGTTTTCATCAAAATACAGGAGTTCTGCATGAAGTGTTCATTTTGGCCTTCTCTCGCTGAGAAAACGCTATTTGTGACCTGCGACACAAAACAGCCATAACTTTTGTTCAAAGTGAGTTTTCAGTCAAGATTAAACCTGAAAGCATAGAAAGATGCATAAACTTGAAGTTACAGCTTGATTTCAGTGAGTTTTCATCAAAATACAGGAGTTCTGCATGAAGTGTTCATTTTGGCCTTCTCTCGCTGAGAAAACACTATTTATGACCTGTGATACAAAAAAGCCATAACTTTTGTTCAAAGTGAGTTTTCAGTCAAGTTTCAACCTGAAAGCATAGAAAGATGCAAAAACTTGAAGTTACAGCTTGATTTCAGTGAGTTTTCATCAAAATACAGGAGTTCTGCATGAAGTGTTCATTTTGGCCTTCTCTCGCTGAGAAAACACTATTTGTGACCTGTGATACAAAAATGCCATAACTTTTGTTCCAAGTGAGTTTTCAGTCAAGTTTCAACCTGAAAGCATAGAAAGATGCATAAACTTGAAGTTACAGCTTGATTTCAGTGAGTTTTCATCAAAATACAGGAGTTCTGCATGAAGTGTTCATTTTGGCCTTCTCTCGCTGAGAAAACACTATTTGTGACCTGTGATACAAAAATGCCATAACTTTTGTTCAAAGTGAGTTTTCAGTCAAGTTTCATCCTGAAAGCATAGAAAGATGCATAAACTTGAAGTTACAGCTTGATTTCAGTGAGTTTTCATCAAAATACAGGAGTTCTGCATGAAGTGCTCATTTTGGCCTTCTCTAGCTGAGAAAACGCTTTTTGTGACCTGCGACACAAAACAGCCATAACTTTTTTTCAAAGTGAGTTTTCAGTCAAGTTTCAACCTGAAAGCATAGAAAGATGCATAAACTTGAAGTTACAGCTTGATTTCAGTGAGTTTTCATCAAAATACAGGAGTTCTGCATGAAGTGTTCATTTTGGCCTTCTCTCGCTGAGAAAACACTATTTGTGACCTGTGATACAAAAATGCCATAACTTTTGTTCAAAGTGAGTTTTCAGTCAAGTTTCAACCTGAAAGCATAGAAAGATGCAAAAACTTGAAGTTACAGCTTGATTTCAGTGAGTTTTCATCAAAATATATGAGTTCTGCATGAAGTGTTCATTTTGGCCTTCTCTCGCTGAGATAACACTATTTTTGACCTGCGACAAAAAACAGCCATAACTTTTGTTCCAAGTGAGTTTTCAGTCAAGTTTCATCCTGAAAGCATAGAAAGATGCATAAACTTGAAGTTACAGCTTGATTTCAGTGAGTTTTCATCAAAACACAGGAGTTCTGCATGAAGTGTTCATTTTGGCCTTCTCTCGCTGAGAAAACACTATTTGTGACCTGTGATACAAAAATGCCATAACTTTTGTTCAAAGTGAGTTTTCAGTCAAGTTTCAACCTGAAAGCATAGAAAGATGCATAAACTTGAAGTTACAGCTTGATTTCAGTGAGTTTTCATCAAAATACAGGAGTTCTGCATGAAGTGTTCATTTTGGCCTTCTCTCGCTGAGAAAACGCTATTTGTGACCTGCGACACAAAACAGCCATAACTTTTGTTCAAAGTGAGTTTTCAGTCAAGTTTCAACCTGAAAGCATAGAAAGATGCATAAACTTGAAGTTACAGCTTGATTTCAGTGAGTTTTCATCAAAATACAGGAGTTCTGCATGAAGTGTTCATTTTGGCCTTCTCTCGCTGAGAAAACACTATTTGTGACCTGTGATACAAAAATGCCATAACTTTTGTTCAAAGTGAGTTTTCAGTCAAGTTTCAACCTGAAAGCATAGAAAGATGCATAAACTTGAAGTTACAGCTTGATTTCAGTGAGTTTTCATCAAAATACAGGAGTTCTGCATGAAGTGTTCATTTTGGCCTTCTCTCGCTGAGAAAACACTATTTGTGACCTGCGACAAAAAACAGCCATAACTTTTGTTCAAAGTGAGTTTTCAGTCAAGTTTCATCCTGAAAGCATAGAAAGATGCATAAACTTGAAGTTACAGCTTGATTTCAGTGAGTTTTCATCAAAACACAGGAGTTCTGCATGAAGTGTTCATTTTGGCCTTCTCTCGCTGAGAAAACACTATTTGTGACCTGTGATACAAAAATGCCATAACTTTTGTTCAAAGTGAGTTTTCAGTCAAGTTTCAACCTGAAAGCATAGAAAGATGCAAAAACTTGAAGTTACAGCTTGATTTCAGTGAGTTTTCATCAAAATACAGGAGTTCTGCATGAAGTGTTCATTTTGGCCTTCTCTCGCTGAGAAAACACTATTTGTGACCTGTGATACAAAAATGCCATAACTTTTGTTCAAAGTGAGTTTTCAGTCAAGTTTCATACTGAAAGCATAGAAAGATAAATAAACTTGAAGTTACAGCTTGATTTCAGTGAGTTTTCATCAAAACACAGGAGTTCTGCATGAAGTGTTCATTTTGGCCTTCTCTCGCTGAGAAAACACTATTTGTGACCTGTGATACAAAAATGCCATAACTTTTGTTCAAAGTGAGTTTTCAGTCAAGTTTCAACCTGAAAGCATAGAAAGATGCATAAACTTGAAGTTACAGCTTGATTTCAGTGAGTTTTCATCAAAATACAGGAGTTCTACATGAAGTGTTCATTTTGGCCTTCTCTCGCTGAGAAAACGCTATTTGTGACCTGCGACACAAAAAAGCCATAACTTTTGTTCAAAGTGAGTTTTCAGTCAAGTTTCAAACTGAAAGCACAGAAAGATGCAAAAACTTGAAGTTACAGCTTGATTTCAGTGAGTTTTCATCAAAATACAGGAGTTCTGCATGAAGTGTTCATTTTGGCCTTCTCTCGCTGAGAAAACACTATTTGTGACCTGTGATACAAAAATGCCATAACTTTTGTTCAAAGTGAGTTTTCAGTCAAGTTTCAACCTGAAAGCATAGAAAGATGCAAAAACTTGAAGTTACAGCTTGATTTCAGTGAGTTTTCATCAAAATACAGGAGTTCTGCATGAAGTGTTCATTTTGGCCTTCTCTCGCTGAGAAAACACTATTTGTGACCTGTGATACAAAAATGCCATAACTTTTGTTCAAAGTGAGTTTTCAGTCAAGTTTCAACCTGAAAGCATAGAAAGATGCATAAACTTGAAGTTACAGCTTGATTTCAGTGAGTTTTCATCAAAATACAGGAGTTCTACATGAAGTGTTCATTTTGGCCTTCTCTCGCTGAGAAAACGCTATTTGTGACCTGCGACACAAAAAAGCCATAACTTTTCTTCAAATTGAGTTTTCAGTCAAGTTTCAAACTGAAAGCACAGAAAGATGCATAAACTTGAAGTTACAGCTTGATTTCAGTGAGTTTTCATCAAAATACAGGAGTTCTGCATGAAGTGTTCATTTTGGCCTTCTCTCGCTGAGAAAACACTATTTGTGACCTGTGATACCAAAATGCCATAACTTTTGTTCAAAGTGAGTTTTCAGTCAAGTTTCAACCTGAAAGCATAGAAAGATGCAAAAACTTGAAGTTACAGCTTGATTTCAGTGAGTTTTCATCAAAATACAGGAGTTCTGCATGAAGTGTTCATTTTGGCCTTCTCTCGCTGAGAAAACACTATTTGTGACCTGCGACACAAAAAAGCCATAACTTTTCTTCAAATTGAGTTTTCAGTCAAGTTTCAAACTGAAAGCACAGAAAGATGCATAAACTTGAAGTTACAGCTTGATTTCAGTGAGTTTTCATCAAAATACAGGAGTTCTGCATGAAGTGTTCATTTTGGCCTTCTCTCGCTGAGAAAACACTATTTGTGACCTGTGATACAAAAATGCCATAACTTTTGTTCAAAATGAGTTTTCAGTCAAGTTTCAACCTGAAAGCATAGAAAGATGCATAAACTTGAAGTTACAGCTTGATTTCAGTGAGTTTTCATCAAAATACAGGAGTTCTGCATGAAGTGCTCATTTTGGCCTTCTCTCGCTGAGAAAACGCTATTTGTGACCTGCGACACAAAACAGCCATAACTTTTGTTCAAAGTGAGTTTTCAGTCAAATTTCATCCTGAAAGCATAGAAAGATGCATAAACTTGAAGTTACAGCTTGATTTCAGTGAGTTTTCATCAAAATACAGGAGTTCTGCATGAAGTGTTCATTTTGGCCTTCTCTCGCTGAGAAAACACTATTTGTGACCTGCGACACAAAAAAGCCATAACTTTTCTTCAAATTGAGTTTTCAGTCAAGTTTCAAACTGAAAGCACAGAAAGATGCATAAACTTTAAGTTACAGCTTGATTTCAGTGAGTTTTCATCAAAATACAGGAGTTCTGCATGAAGTGTTCATTTTGGCCTTCTCTCGCTGAGAAAACACTATTTGTGACCTGTGATACAAAAATGCCATAACTTTTGTTCAAAGTGAGTTTTCAGTCAAGTTTCAACCTGAAAGCATAGAAAGATGCAAAAACTTGAAGTTACAGCTTGATTTCAGTGAGTTTTCATCAAAATACAGGAGTTCTGCATGAAGTGTTCATTTTGGCCTTCTCTCGCTGAGAAAACACTATTTGTGACCTGTGATACAAAAATGCCATAACTTTTGTTCAAAGTGAGTTTTCAGTCAAGTTTCATCCTGAAAGCATAGAAAGATGCATAAACTTGAAGTTACAGCTTGATTTCAGTGAGTTTTCATCAAAATACAGGAGTTCTGCATGAAGTGTTCATTGTGGCCTTCTCTCGCTGAGAAACGCTATTTGTGACCTGCGACACAAAACAGCCATAACTTTTGTTCAAAGTGAGTTTTCAGTCAAATTTTCATCCTGAAAGCATAGAAAGATCATAAACTTGAAGATACAGCTTGATTTCAGTGAGTTTTCATCAAAATACAAGGAGTTCTGCATGAAGTGCTCATTTCGGCCTTCTCTCGCTGAGAAAACGCTATTTGTGACCTGCGACACAAAACAGCCATAACTTTTTTCAAAGTGAGTTTTCAGTCAAGTTTCAACCTGAAAGCATAGAAAGATGCATAAACTTGAAGTTACAGCTTGATTTCAGTGAGTTTTCATCAAATACAGGAGTTCTGCATGAAGTGTTCATTTTGGCCTTCTCCTCGCTGAGAAAACACTATTTGTGACCTGTGATACCAAAATGCCATAACTTTTGTTCAAAGTGAGTTTTCAGTCAAGTTTCAACTGAAAGCATAGAAAGATGCAAAAACTTGAAGTTACAGCTTGATTTCAGTGAGTTTTCATCAAATACAGGAGTTCTGCATGAAGTGTTCATTTTGGCCTTCTCTCGCTGAGAAAACACTATTTGTGACCTGCGACACAAAAAAGCCATAACTTTTCTTCAAATTGAGTTTTCAGTCAAGTTTCAACCTGAAAGCATAGAAAGATGCAAAAACTTGAAGTTACAGCTTGATTTCAGTGAGTTTTCATCAAAATACAGGAGTTCTGCATGAAGTGTTCATTTTGGCCTTCTCTCGCTAAGAAAACACTATTTGTGACCTGTGATACAAAAATGCCAAAACTTTTGTTCAAAGTGAGTTTTCAGTCAAGTTCAACCTGAAATCATAGAAAGATGCATAAACTTGAAGTTACAGCTTGATTTCAGTGAGTTTTCATCAAAATACAGGAGTTCTGCATGAAGTGTTCATTTTGGCCTTCTCTCGCTGAGAAAACACTATTTGTGACCTGCGACTACAAAAAGGAATAACTTTTCTTCAAATTGAGTTTTCAGTCAAGTTTCAACCTGAAAGCATAGAAAGATGCATAAACTTGAAGTTACAGCTTGATTTCAGTGAGTTTTCATCAAAATACAGGAGTTCTGCATGAAGTGTTCATTTTGGCCTTCTCTCGCTGAGAAAACACTATTTGTGACCTTGTGATACAAAAATGCCATAACTTTTGTTCAAAGTGAGTTTTCAGTCAAGTTTCAACCTGAAAGCATAGAAAGATGCAAAAACTTGAAGTTACAGCTTGATTTCAGTGAGTTTTCATCAAAATACAGGAGTTCTGCATGAAGTGTTCATTTTGGCCTTCTCTCGCTGAGAAAACACTATTTGTGACCTGTGATACAAAAATGCCAAAACTTTTGTTCAAAGTGAGTTTCAGTCAAGTTTCAACCTGAAAGCATAGAAAGATGCATAAACTTGAAGTTACAGCTTGATTTCAGTGAGTTTTCATCAAAATACAGGAGTTCTGCATGAAGTGTTCATTTTGGCCTTCTCTCGCTGAGAAAACACTATTTGTGACCTGCGACACAAAAAAGCCATAACTTTTCTTCAAATTGAGTTTTCAGTCAAGTTTCAACCTGAAAGCATAGAAAGATGCGTAAACTTGAAGTTACAGCTTGATTTCAGTTAGTTTTCATCAAAATACAGGAGTTCTGCATGAAGTGTTCATTTTGGCCTTCTCTCGCTGAGAAAACACTATTTGTGACCTGTGATACAAAAATGCCATAACTTTTGTTCAAGTGAGTTTTCAGTCAAGTTTCAACCTGAAAGCATAGAAGATGCAAAAACTTGAAGTTACAGCTTGATTTCAGTGAGTTTTCATCAAAATACAGCAGTTCTGCATGAAGTGTTCATTTTGGCCTTCTCTCGCTGAGAAAACACTATTTGTGACCTGTGATACAAAAATGCCATAACTTTTGTTCAAAGTGAGTTTTCAGTCAAGTTTCATCCTGAAAGCATAGAAAGATGCATAAACTTGAAGTTACAGCTTGATTTCAGTGAGTTTTCATCAAAATACAGGAGTTCTGCATGAAGTGTTCATTTTGGCCTTCTCTCGCTGAGAAACACTATTTGTGACCTGTGATACAAAAAAGCCATAACTTTTCTTCAAATTGAGTTTTCAGTCAAGTTTCAACCTGAAAGCATAGAAAGATGCATAAACTTGAAGTTACAGCTTGATTTCAGTGAGTTTTCATCAAAATACAGGAGTTCTGCATGAAGTGTTCATTTTGGCCTTCTCTCGCTGAGAAAACACTATTTGTGACCTGTGATACAAAATGCCATAACTTTTGTTCAAAGTGAGTTTTCTGTCAAGTTTCCACCTGAAAGCATAGAAAGATGCATAAACTTGAAGTTACAGCTTGATTTCAGTGAGTTTTCATCAAAATACAGGAGTTCTGCATGAAGTGTTCATTTTGGCCTTCTCTCGCTGAGAAAACACTATTTGTGACCTGTGATACAAAAATGCCATAACTTTTGTTCAAAGTGAGTTTTCAGTCAAGTTTCAACCTGAAAGCATAGAAAGATGCAAAAACTTGAAGTTACAGCTTGATTTCAGTGAGTTTTCATCAAAATACAGGAGTTCTGCATGAAGTGTTCATTTTGGCCTTCTCTCGCTGAGAAAACACTATTTGTGACCTGTTATACAAAAATGCCATAACTTTTGTTCAAAGTGAGTTTTCAGTCAAGTTTCAACCTGAAAGCATAGAAAGATGCATAAACTTGAAGTTACAGCTTGATTTCAGTGAGTTTTCATCAAAATACAGGAGTTCTGCATGAAGTGTTCATTTTGGCCTTCTCTCGCTGAGAAAACACTATTTGTGACCTGCGACAAAAAACAGCCATAACTTTTTTTCAAAGTGAGTTTTCAGTCAAGTTTCATCCTGAAAGCATAGAAAGATGCATAAACTTGAAGTTACAGCTTGATTTCAGTGAGTTTTCATCAAAACACAGGAGTTCTGCATGAAGTGTTCATTTTGGCCTTCTCTCGCTGAGAAAACGCTATTTGTGACCTGCGACACAAAACAGCCATAACTTTTGTTCAAAGTGAGTTTCAGTCAAGTTTCATCCTGAAAGCATAGAAAGATGCATAAAATTGAAGTTACAGCTTGATTTCAGTGAGTTTTCATCAAAATACAGGAGTTCTGCATGAAGTGTTCATTTTGGCCTTCTCTCGCTGAGAAAACGCTATGTGTGACCTGCGACACAAAAATGCCATAACTTTTGTTCAAAGTGAGTTTTCAGTCAAGTTTCAACCTGAATGTATAGAAAGATGCATAAACTTGAAGTTACAGCTTGATTTCAGTGAGTTTTCATCAAAATACAGGAGTTCTGCATGAAGTGTTCATTTTGGCCTTCTCTCGCTGAGAAAACACTATTTGTGACCTGTGATACAAAAATGCCATAACTTTTGTTCAAAGTGAGTTTTCAGTCAAGTTTCAACCTGAAAGCATAGAAAGATGCATAAACTTGAAGTTACAGCTTGATTTCAGTGAGTTTTCATCAAAATACAGGAGTTCTGCATGAAGTGTTCATTTTGGCCTTCTCTCGCTGAGAAAACACTATTGTGACCTGTGATACAAAAATGCCATAACTTTTGTTCAAAGTGAGTTTTCAGTCAAGTTTCATCCTGAAAGCATAGAAAGATGCATAAACTTGAAGTTACAGCTTGATTTCAGTGAGTTTTCATCAAAATACAGGAGTACTGCATGAAGTGCTCATTTTGGCCTTCTCTCGCTGAGAAAACGCTTTTTGTGACCTGCGACACAAAACAGCCATAACTTTTTTTCAAAGTGAGTTTTCAGTCAAGTTTCAACCTGAAAGCATAGAAAGATGCATAAACTTGAAGTTAAAGCTTGATTTCAGTGAGTTTTCATCAAAATACAGGAGTTCTGCATGAAGTGTTCATTTTGGCCTTCTCTCGCTGAGAAAACACTATTTGTGACCTGCGACACAAAAAAGCCATAACTTTTCTTCAAATTGAGTTTTCAGTCAAGTTTCAACCTGAAAGCATAGAAAGATGCATAACTTGAAGTTACAGCTTGATTCAGTGAGTTTTCATCAAAATACAGGAGTTCTGCATGAAGTGTTCATTTTGGCCTTCTCTCGCTGAGAAAACGCTATTTGTGACCTGCGACACAAAACAGCCATAACTTTTGTTCAAATTGAGTTTTCAGTCAAGTTTCAACCTGAAAGCATAGAAAGATGCATAAACTTGAAGTTACAGCTTGATTTCAGTGAGTTTTCATCAAAATACAGGAGTTCTGCATGAAGTGTTCATTTTGGCCTTCTCTCGCTGAGAAAACACTATTTGTGACCTGTGATACAAAAATGCCATAACTTTTGTTCAAAGTGAGTTTTCAGTCAAGTTTCAACCTGAAAGCATAGAAAGATGCAAAAACTTGAAGTTACAGCTTGATTTCAGTGAGTTTTCATCAAATACAGGAGTTCTGCATGAAGTGTTCATTTTGGCCTTCTCTCGCTGAGAAAACACTATTTGTGACCTGTGATACAAAAATGCCACAACTTTTGTTCAAAGTGAGTCTTCAGTCAAGTTTCAACCTGAAAGCATAGAAAGATGCATAAACTTGAAGTTACAGCTTGATTTCAGTGAGTTTTCATCAAAATACAGGAGTTCTGCATGAAGTGTTCATTTTGGCCTTCTCTCGCTGAGAAAACACTTTTTGTGACCTGCGACACAAAAAAGCCATAACTTTTCTTCAAATTGAGTTTTCAGTCAAGTTTCAACCTGAAAGCATAGAAAGATGCATAAACTTGAAGTTACAGCTTGATTTCAGTGAGTTTTCATCAAAATACAGGAGTTCTGCATGAAGTGTTCATTTTGGCCTTCTCTCGCTGAGAAAACACTATTTGTGACCTGTGATACAAAAATGCCATAACTTTTGTTCAAAGTGAATTTTCAGTCAAGTTTCAACCTGAAAGCATAGAAAGATGCAAAAACTTGAAGTTACAGCTTGATTTCAGTGAGTTTTCATCAAAATACAGCAGTTCTGCATGAAGTGTTCATTTTGGCCTTCTCTCGCTGAGAAAACACTATTTGTGACCTGTGATACAAAAATGCCATAACTTTTGTTCAAAGTGAGTTTTCAGTCAAGTTTCATCCTGAAAGCATAGAAAGATGCATAAACTTGAAGTTACAGCTTGATTTCAGTGAGTTTTCATCAAAATACAGGAGTTCTGCATGAAGTGTTCATTTTGGCCTTCTCTCGCTGAGAAAACGCTATTTGTGACCTGCGACACAAAAATGCCATAACTTTTGTTCAAAGTGAGTTTTCAGTCAAGTTTTAACCTGAAAGCATAGAAAGATGCATAAACTTGAAGTTACAGCTTGATTTCAGTGAGTTTTCATCAAAATACAGGAGTTCTGCATGAAGTGTTCATTTTGGCCTTCTCTCGCTGAGAAAACGCTATTTGTGACCTGCGACACAAAAATGCCATAACTTTTGTTCAAAGTGAGTTTTCAGTCAAGTTTCAACCTGAAAGCATAGAAAGATGCATAATACTTGAAGTTACAGCTTGATTTCAGTGAGTTTTCATCAAAATACAGGAGTTCTGCATGAAGTGTTCATTTTGGCCTTCTCTCGCTGAGAAAACACTATTTGTGACCTGTGATACAAAAATGCCATAACTTTTGTTCAAAGTGAGTTTTCAGTCAAGTTTCAACCTGAAAGCATAGAAAGATGCATAAACTTGAAGTTACAGCTTGATTTCAGTGAGTTTTCATCAAAATACAGGAGTTCTGCATGAAGTGTTCATTTTGGCCTTCTCTCGTTGAGAAAACACTATTGTGACCTGTGATACAAAAATGCCATAACTTTTGTTCAAAGTGAGTTTTCAGTCAAGTTTCATCCTGAAAGCATAGAAAGATGCATAAACTTGAAGTTACAGCTTGATTTCAGTGAGTTTTCATCAAAATACAGGAGTTCTGCATGAAGTGCTCATTTTGGCCTTCTCTCGCTGAGAAAACGCTATTTGTGACCTGCGACACAAAACAGCCATAACTTTGTTCAAAGTGAGTTTTCAGTCAAATTTCAACCTGAAAGCATAGAAAGATGCATAAACTTGAAGTTACAGCTTGATTTCAGTGAGTTTTCATCAAAATACAGGAGTTCCGCATGATGTGTTCATTTTGGCTTCTCTCGCTGAGAAAACGCTATTTGTGACCTGCGACACAAAACAGCCTAACTTTTGTTCAAAGTGAGTTTTCAGTCAAGTTTCAACCTGAAAGCATAGAAAGATGCATAAACTTGAAGTTACAGCTGGATTTCAGTGAGTTTTTCATCAAAATACAGGAGTTCTGCATGAAGTGTTCATTTGGCCTTCTCTCGCTGAGAAAACACTATTGTGACCTGTGATACAAAAATGCCATAACTTTTGTTAAAAGTGAGTTTTCAGTCAAGTTTCATCCTGAAAAGCATAGAAAGATGCATAAACTTGAAGTTACAGCTTGATTTCAGTGAGTTTTCATCAAAATACAGGAGTTCTGCATGAAGTGTTCATTTTGGCCTTCTCTCGCTGAGAAAACGCTATTTGTGACCTGCGACACAAAACAGCCATAACTTTTGTTCAAAGTGAGTTTTCAGTCAAGTTTCAACCTGAAAGCATAGAAAGATGCATAAACTTGAAGTTACAGCTTGATTTCAGTGAGTTTTCATCAAAATACAGGAGTTCTGCATGAAGTGTTCATTTTGGCCTTCTCTCGCTGAGAAAACACTATTTGTGACCTGTGATACAAAAATGCCATAACTTTTGTTCAAAGTGAGTTTTCAGTCAAGTTTCAACCTGAAAGCATAGAAAGATGCATAAACTTGAAGTTACAGCTTGATTTAAGTGAGTTTTCATCAAAATACAGGAGTTCTGCATGAAGTGTTCATTTTGGCCTTCTCTCGCTGAGAAAACACTATTTGTGACCTGTGATACAAAAATGCCATAACTTTTGTTCAAAGTGAGTTTTAAGTCAAGTTTCATCCTGAAAGCATAGAAAGATGCATAAACTTGAAGTTACAGCTTGATTTCAGTGAGTTTTCATCAAAATACAGGAGTTCTGCATGAAGTGTTCATTTGGCCTTCTCTCGCTGAGAAAACGCTATTTGTGACCTGCGACACAAAACAGCCATAACTTTTGTTCCAAGTGAGTTTTCAGTCAAGTTTCAACCTGAAAGCATAGAAAGATGCATAAACTTGAAGTTAAAGCTTGATTTCAGTGAGTTTTCATCAAAATACAGGAGTTCTGCATGAAGTGTTCATTTTGGCCTTCTCTCGCTGAAAAAACACTATTTGTGACCTGCGACACAAAAAAGCCATAACTTTTCTTCAAATTGAGTTTTCAGTCAAGTTTCAACCTGAAAGCATAGAAAGATGCATAAACTTGAAGTTACAGCTTGATTTCAGTGAGTTTTCATCAAAATACAGGAGTTCTGCATGAAGTGTTCATTTGGCCTTCTCTCGCTGAGAAAATGCTATTTGTGACCTGCGACACAAAACAGCCATAACTTTTGTTCAAAGTGAGTTTTCAGTCAAGTTTCAACCTGAAAGCATAGAAAGATGCATAAACTTGAAGTTACAGCTTGATTTCAGTGAGTTTTCATCAAAATACAGGAGTTCTGCATGAAGTGTTCATTTGGCCTTCTCTCGCTGAGAAAACACTATTTGTGACCTGTGATACAAAAATGCCATAACTTTTGTTCAAAGTGAGTTTTCAGTCAAGTTTCAACCTGAAAGCATAGAAAGATGCATAAACTTGAAGTTACAGCTTGATTTCAGTGAGTTTTCATCAAAATACAGGAGTTCTGCATGAAGTGTTCATTTTGGCCTTCTCTCGCTGAGAAAACACTATTTGTGACCTGTGATACAAAATGCCATAACTTTTGTTCAAAGTGAGTTTTAAGTCAAGTTTCCACCTGAAAGCATAGAAAGATGCATAAACTTGAAGTTACAGCTTGATTTCAGTGAGTTTTCATCAAATACAGGAGTTCTGCATGAAGTGTTCAATTTGGCCTTCTCTCGCTGAGAAAACACTATTTGTGACCTGTGATACAAAAATGCCATAACTTTTGTTCAAAGTGAGTTTTCAGTCAAGTTTCATCCTGAAAGCATAGAAAGATGCATAAACTTGAAGTTACAGCTTGATTTCAGTGAGTTTTCATCAAAATACAGGAGTTCTGCATGAAGTGTTCATTTTTGCCTTCTCTCGCTGAGAAAACACTATTTGTGACCTGTGATACAAAAATGCCATAACTTTTGTTCAAAGTGAGTTTTCAGTCAAGTTTCAACCTGAAAGCATAGAAAGATGCATAAACTTGAAGTTACAGCTTGATTTCAGTGAGTTTTCATCAAAATACAGGAGTCTGCATGAAGTGTTCATTTTGGCCTTCTCTCGCTGAGAAAACACTATTTGTGACCTGTGATACAAAAATGCCATAACTTTTGTTCAAAGTGAGTTTTAAGTCAAGTTTCATCCTGAAAGCATAGAAAGATGCATAAACTTGAAGTTACAGCTTGATTTCAGTGAGTTTTCATCAAATACAGGAGTTCTGCATGAAGTGTTCATTTTGGCCTTCTCTCGCTGAGAAAACGCTATTTGTGACCTGCGACACAAAACAGCCATAACTTTTGTTCCAAGTGAGTTTTCAGTCAAGTTTCAAACCTGAAAGCATAGAAAGATGCATAAACTTGAAGTTAAAGCTTGATTTCAGTGAGTTTTCATCAAAATACAGGAGTTCTGCATGAAGTGTTCATTTTGGCCTTCTCTCGCTGAAAAACACTATTTGTGACCTGCGACACAAAAAAGCCATAACTTTTCTTCAAATTGAGTTTTCAGTCAAGTTTCAACCTGAAAGCATAGAAAGATGCATAAACTTGAAGTTACAGCTTGATTTCAGTGAGTTTTCATCAAAATACAGGAGTTCTGCATGAAGTGTTCATTTTGGCCTTCTCTCGCTGAGAAAATGCTATTTGTGACCTGCGACACAAAACAGCCATAACTTTTGTTCAAAGTGAGTTTTCAGTCAAGTTTCCACCTGAAAGCATAGAAAGATGCATAAACTTGAAGTTACAGCTTGATTTCAGTGAGTTTTCATCAAAATACAGGAGTCTGCATGAAGTGTTCAATTTGGCCTTCTCTCGCTGAGAAAACACTATTTGTGACCTGTGATACAAAAATGCCATAACTTTTGTTCAAAGTGAGTTTTCAGTCAAGTTTCATCCTGAAAGCATAGAAAGATGCATAAACTTGAAGTTACAGCTTGATTTCAGTGAGTTTTCATCAAAATACAGGAGTTCTGCATGAAGTGTTCATTTTGCCTTCTCTCGCTGAGAAAACACTATTTGTGACCTGTGATACAAAAATGCATAACTTTTGTTCAAAGTGAGTTTTCAGTCAAGTTTCCACCTGAAAGCATAGAAAGATGCATAAACTTGAAGTTACAGCTTGATTTCAGTGAGTTTTCATCAAAATACAGGAGTTCTGCATGAAGTGTTCATTTTGGCCTTCTCTCGCTGAGAAAACGCTATTTGTGACCTGCGACACAAAACAGCCATAACTTTTGTTCAAAGTGAGTTTTCAGTCAAGTTTCAACCTGAAAGCATAGAAAGATGCATAAACTTGAAGTTACAGCTTGATTTCAGTGAGTTTTCATCAAAATACAGGAGTTCTGCATGAAGTGCTCATTTTGGCCTTCTCTCGCTGAGAAAACGCTATTTGTGACCTGCGACACAAAACAGCCATAACTTTTGTTCAAAGTGAGTTTTCAGTCAAATTTCAACCTGAAAGCATAGAAAGATGCATAAACTTGAAGTTACAGCTTGATTTCAGTGAGTTTTAATCAAAATAAAGGAGTTCTGCATGAAGTGTTCATTTTGGCCTTCTCTCGCTGAGAAAACGCTATTTGTGACCTGCGACACAAAAATGCCATAACTTTTGTTCAAAGTGAGTTTTCAGTCAAGTTTCAACCTGAAAGTATAGAAAGATGCATAAACTTGAAGTTACAGCTTGATTTCAGTGAGTTTTCATCAAAATACAGGAGTTCTGCATGAAGTGTTCATTTTGGCCTTCTCTCGCTGAGAAAACACTATTTGTGACCTGTGATACAAAAATGCCATAACTTTTGTTCAAAGTGAGTTTTCAGTCAAGTTTCAACCTGAAAGCATAGAAAGATGCATAAACTTGAAGTTACAGCTTGATTTCAGTGAGTTTTCATCAAAATACAGGAGTTCTGCATGAAGTGTTCATTTTGGCCTTCTCTCGCTGAGAAAACACTATTTGTGACCTGTGATACAAAAATGCCATAACTTTTTTTCAAAGTGAGTTTTCAGTCAAGTTTCAACCTGAAAGCATAGAAAGATGCAAAAACTTGAAGTTACAGCTTGATTTCAGTGAGTTTTCATCAAAATACAGGAGTTCTGCATGAAGTGTTCATTTTGGCCTTCTCTCGCTGAGAAAACACTATTTGTGACCTGTGATACAAAAATGCCATAACTTTTGTTCAAAGTGAGTTTTCAGTCAAGTTTCCACCTGAAAGCATAGAAAGATGCATAAACTTGAAGTTACAGCTTGATTTCAGTGAGTTTTCATCAAAATACAGGAGTTCTGCATGAAGTGTTCATTTTGGCCTTCTCTCGCTGAGAAAACACTATTTGTGACCTGTGATACAAAAATGCCATAACTTTTGTTCAAAGTGAGTTTCAGTGAAGTTTCAACCTGAAAGCATAGAAAGATGCAAAAACTTGAAGTTACAGCTTGATTTCAGTGAGTTTTCATCAAAATACAGGAGTTCTGCATGAAGTGTTCATTTGGCCTTCTCTCGCTGAGAAAACACTATTTGTGACCTGTTATACAAAAATGCCATAACTTTTGTTCAAAGTGAGTTTTCAGTCAAGTTTCAACCTGAAAGCATAGAAAGATGCATAAACTTGAAGTTACAGCTTGATTTCAGTGAGTTTTCATCAAAATACAGGAGTTCTGCATGAAGTGTTCATTTTGGCCTTCTCTCGCTGAGAAAACACTATTTGTGACCTGCGACAAAAAACAGCCATAACTTTTTTTCAAGTGAGTTTTCAGTCAAGTTTCATCCTGAAAGCATAGAAAGATGCATAAACTTGAAGTTACAGCTTGATTTCAGTGAGTTTTCATCAAAACACAGGAGTTCTGCATGAAGTGTTCATTTGGCCTTCTCTCGCTGAGAAAACACTATTTGTGACCTGTGATACAAAAATGCCATAACTTTTTTTCAAAGTGAGTTTTCAGTCAAGTTTCAACCTGAAGCATAGAAAGATGCATAAACTTGAAGTTACAGCTTGATTTCAGTGAGTTTTCATCAAAATACAGGAGTTCTGCATGAAGTGTTCATTTTGGCCTTCTCTCGCTGAGAAAACGCTATTGTGACCTGCGACACAAAACAGCCATAACTTTTGTTCAAAGTGAGTTTTCAGTCAAGTTTCATCCTGAAAGCATAGAAAGATGCATAAAATTGAAGTTACAGCTTGATTTCAGTGAGTTTTCATCAAATACAGGAGTTCTGCATGAAGTGTTCATTTTGGCTTCTCTCGCTGAGAAAACGCTATGTGTGACCTGCGACACAAAAATGCCATAACTTTTGTTCAAAGTGAGTTTTCAGTCAAGTTTCAACCTGAATGTATAGAAAGATGCATAAACTTGAAGTTACAGCTTGATTTCAGTGAGTTTTCATCAAAATACAGGAGTTCTGCATGAAGTGTTCATTTTGGCCTTCTCTCGCTGAGAAAACACTATTTGTGACCTGTGATACAAAAATGCCATAACTTTTGTTCAAAGTGAGTTTTCAGTCAAGTTTCAACCTGAAAGCATAGAAAGATGCATAAACTTGAAGTTACAGCTTGATTTCAGTGAGTTTTCATCAAAATACAGGAGTTCTGCATGATGTTCATTTGGCCTTCTCTCGCTGAGAAAACACTATTTGTGACCTGTGATACAAAAATGCCATAACTTTTGTTCAAAGTGAGTTTTCAGTCAAGTTTCATCCTGAAAGCATAGAAAGATGCATAAACTTGAAGTTATAGCTTGATTTCAGTGAGTTTTCATCAAAATACAGGAGTACTGCATGAAGTGCTCATTTTGGCCTTCTCTCGCTGAGAAAACGCTTTTTGTGACCTGCGACACAAAACAGCCATAACTTTTTTCAAAGTGAGTTTTCAGTCAAGTTTCAACCTGAAAGCATAGAAAGATGCATAAACTTGAAGTTAAAGCTTGATTTCAGTGAGTTTTCATCAAAATACAGGAGTTCTGCATGAAGTGTTCATTTTGGCCTTCTCTCGCTGAGAAAACACTATTTGTGACCTGCGACACAAAAAAGCCATAACTTTTCTTCAAATTGAGTTTTCAGTCAAGTTTCAACCTGAAAGCATAGAAAGATGCATAAACTTGAAGTTACAGCTTGATTTCAGTGAGTTTTCATCAAAATACAGGAGTTCTGCATGAAGTGTTCATTTTGGCCTTCTCTCGCTGAGAAAACGCTATTTGTGACCTGCGACACAAAACAGCCATAACTTTTGTTCAAATTGAGTTTTCAGTCAAGTTTCAACCTGAAAGCATAGAAAGATGCATAAACTTGAAGTTACAGCTTGATTTCAGTGAGTTTTCATCAAAATACAGGAGTTCTGCATGAAGTGTTCATTTTGGCCTTCTCTCGCTGAGAAAACACTATTTGTGACCTGTGATACAAAAATGCCATAACTTTTGTTCAAAGTGAGTTTTCAGTCAAGTTTCAACCTGAAAGCATAGAAAGATGCAAAAACTTGAAGTTACAGCTTGATTTCAGTGAGTTTTCATCAAAATACAGGAGTTCTGCATGAAGTGTTCATTTTGGCCTTCTCTCGCTGAGAAAACACTATTTGTGACCTGTGATACAAAAATGCCACAACTTTTGTTCAAAGTGAGTCTTCAGTCAAGTTTCAACCTGAAAGCATAGAAAGATGCATAAACTTGAAGTTACAGCTTGATTTCAGTGAGTTTTCAATCAAAATACAGGAGTTCTGCATGAAGTGTTCATTTTGGCCTTCTCTCGCTGAGAAAACACTATTTTGTGACCTGCGACACAAAAAAGCCATAACTTTCTTCAAATTGAGTTTTCAGTCAAGTTTCAACCTGAAAGCATAGAAAGATGCATAAACTTGAAGTTACAGCTTGATTTCAGTGAGTTTTCATCAAAATACAGGAGTTCTGCATGAAGTGTTCATTTTGCCTTCTCTCGCTGAGAAAAACGCTATTTGTGACCTGCGACACAAAAACAGCCATAACTTTTGTTCAAATGAGTTTTCAGTCAAGTTTCAACCTGAAAGGCATAGAAAGATGCATAAACTTGAAGTTACAGCTTGATTCAGTGAGTTTTCATCAAAATACAGGAGTTCTGCATGAAGTGTTCATTTTGGCCTTCTCTCGCTGAGAAAACACTATTTGTGACCTGTGATACAAAAATGCCATAACTTTTGTTCAAAGTGAGTTTTCAGTCAAGTTTCAACCTGAATGTATAGAAAGATGCATAAACTTGAAGTTACAGCTTGATTTCAGTGAGTTTTCATCAAAATACAGGAGTCTGCATGAAGTTGTTCATTTGGCCTTCTCTCGCTGAGAAAACACTATTTGTGACCTGTGATACAAAAATGCCATAACTTTTGTTCAAAGTGAGTTTTCAGTCAAGTTTCAACCTGAAAGCATAGAAGATGCATAAACTTGAAGTTACAGCTTGATTTCAGTGAGTTTTCATCAAAATACAGGAGTTCTGCATGAAGTGTTCATTTTGGCCTTCTCTCGCTGAGAAAACACTATTTGTGACCTGTGATACAAAAATGCCATAACTTTTGTTCAAAGTGAGTTTTCAGTCAAGTTTCATCCTGAAAGCATAGAAAGATGCATAAACTTGAAGTTATAGCTTGATTTCAGTGAGTTTCATCAAATACAGGAGTACTGCATGGAAGTGCTCATTTTGGCCTTCTCTCGCTGAGAAAACGCTTTTTGTGACCTGCGACACAAAACAGCCATAACTTTTTTTCAAAGTGAGTTTTCAGTCAAGTTTCAACCTGAAAGCATAGAAAGATGCATAAACTTGAAGTTAAAGCTTGATTTCAGTGAGTTTTCATCA